>NW_025961335.1:0-30221 GCF_023159225.1 Perognathus longimembris pacificus | reverse complement strand
ACAAACTGAACAAAGTTCTGAGGTCGACCTTGTAAAGAAAAGGATTCAGGTCCTTCTGCTGTTTACCTTTGCTCCTGCGCGCACTGCCCTTCTCTCCACCTTTATGTGTTTGTTTGTCTATCTAATCTTTTGGGTTTTTATTTCTAATGAGGTCGACCAGTTGTCTATTTATTATTTTTTTTACTACGCATCAAGCTGCGCTGCTTTTCTTTGCTCCTGTGTGCTCGCGCACTCTCGCCTTTTCCACTTATTTTTTATTTTTGATTTATTTTGTCAATTTAAAAAAAGAAATACGCATCGTGCTGTGCTGTTTGTGTTTGCTTGAGTGCATTCGCGCGCTCTCGCTTTCTCCACTTTACAATTTTTTTGTTACTATTTATCTATTCCTGAGAGTTTATCTTATTTTTCATTTATTTATTTAAATGAAGTCGACCGTTGCCTGCCCTTCCTTCCATTATCCGTCACCGAGACAAACTGAACAAAGTTCTGAGGTCGACCTTGTAAAGTAAGGATTCAGGTCTGTCTGCTGTTTACCTTTGCTCCTGCCCGCACTGCCCTTCTCTCCACATTTATGTGTTTGTTTGTTTGTCTATCTAATCTTTTGGGTTTTTATTTCTACTGAGGGTCGACCAGTTGTCTATTTATTATTTTTTTTTACTACGCATCAAGCTGCGCTGCTTGTCTTTGCTCCTGTGTGCTCGTGCACTCTCGCCTTTTCCACTTATTTTTATTTTTGATTTATTATGTCAATTAAAAAAAAATACGCATCGTGCTGTGCTGTTTGTGTTTGCTTGAGTGCATTCGCGCGCTCTCAATTTCTCCACTTTACAATTTTTTTTGTTATTATTTATCTATTCCTGAGAGTTTATCTTATTTTTTATGTAGTTATTTAAATGAAGTCGACCAGTTGCCTGCCCTTCCTTCCATTATCCGTCACCGAGACAAACTGAACAAAGTTTCTGAGGTCGACCTTGTAAAGATAAGGATTCAGGTCCTTCTGCTGTTTACCTTTGCTCCTGCGCGCACTGCCCCTTCTCTCCACCTTTATGTGTTTGTTTGTCTATCTAATCTTTTGGGTTTTTATTTCTAATGAGAGTCGACCAGTTGTCTATTTATTATTTTTTTTACTACGCATCAAGCTGCGCTGCTTTTCTTTGCTCCTGTGTGCTCGCGCACTCTCGCCTTTTCCACTTATTTTTATTTTTGATTTATTTTGTCAATTTAAAAAAAGAAATACGCATCGTGCTGTGCTGTTTTGTGTTTGCTTGAGTGCATTCGCGCGCTCTCGCTTTCTCCACTTTACAATTTTTTTGTTACTATTTATCTATTCCTGAGAGTTTATCTTATTTTTCATTTATTTATTTAAATGAAGTCGACCAGTTGCCTGCCCTTCCTTCCATTATCCGTCACCGAGACAAACTGAACAAAGTTCTGAGGTCGACCTTGTTAAAGTAAGGATTCAGGTCTGTCTGCTGTTTACCTTTGCTCCTGCCCGCACTGCCCTTCTCTCCACATTTATGTGTTTGTTTGTTTGTCTATCTAATCTTTTGGGTTTTTATTTCTACTGAGGGTCGACCAGTTGTCTATTTATTATTTTTTTTACTACGCATCAAGCTGCGCTGCTTGTCTTTGCTTCCTGTGTGCTCGTGCACTCTCGCCTTTTCCACTTATTTTTATTTTTGATTTATTATGTCAATTAAAAAAAAATACGCATCGTGCTGTGCTGTTTGTGTTTGCTTGAGTGCATTCGCGCGCTCTCAATTTCTCCACTTTACAATTTTTTTTGTTATTATTTATCTATTCCTGAGAGTTTATCTTATATTTTATGTAGTTATTTAAATGAAGTCGACCAGTTGCCTGCCCTTCCTTCCATTATCCGTCACCGAGACAAACTGAACAAAGTTCTGAGGTCGACCTTGTAAAGAAAAGGATTCAGGTCCTTCTGCTGTTTACCTTTGCTCCTGCGCGCACTGCCCTTCTCTCCACCTTTATGTGTTTGTTTGTCTATCTAATCTTTTGGGTTTTTATTTCTAATGAGGTCGACCAGTTGTCTATTTATTATTTTTTTTACTACGCATCAAGCTGCGCTGCTTTTCTTTGCTCCTGTGTGCTCGCGCACTCTCGCCTTTTCCACTTATTTTTATTTTTGATTTATTTTGTCAATTTAAAAAAAGAAATACGCATCGTGCTGTGCTGTTTGTGTTTGCTTGAGTGCATTCGCGCGCTCTCGCTTTCTCCACTTTACAATTTTTTTTGTTACTATTTATCTATTCCTGAGAGTTTATCTTATTTTTCATTTATTTATTTAAATGAAGTCGACCAGTTGCCTGCCCTTCCTTCCATTATCCGTCACCGAGACAAACTGAACAAAGTTCTGAGGTCGACCTTGTAAAGATAAGGATTCAGGTCCTTCTGCTGTTTACCTTTGCTCCTGCGCGCACTGCCCTTCTCTCCACCTTTATGTGTTTGTTTGTCTATCTAATCTTTTGGGTTTTTATTTCTAATGAGGTCGACCAGTTGTCTATTTATTATTTTTTTTTACTACGCATCAAGCTGCGCTGCTTTTCTTTGCTCCTGTGTGCTCGCGCACTCTCGCCTTTTCCACTTATTTTTATTTTTGATTTATTTTGTCAATTTAAAAAAAGAAATACGCATCGTGCTGTGCTGTTTGTGTTTGCTTGAGTGCATTCGCGCGCTCTCGCTTTCTCCACTTTACAATTTTTTTGTTACTATTTATCTATTCCTGAGAGTTTATCATATTTTTTATGTAGTTATTTAAATGAAGTCGACAGTTGCCTGCCCTTCCTTCCATTATCCCGTCACCGAGACAAACTGAACAAAGTTCTGAGGTCGACCTTGTAAAGTAAGGATTCAGGTCTGTCTGCTGTTTACCTTTGCTCCTGCCCGCACTGCCCTTCTCTCCACATTTATGTGTTTGTTTGTTTGTCTATCTAATCTTTTGGGTTTTTATTTCTACTGAGGTCGACCAGTTGTCTATTTATTATTTTTTTTACTACGCATCAAGCTGCGCTGCTTGTCTTTGCTCCTGTGTGCTCGTGCACTCTCGCCTTTTCCACTTATTTTTATTTTTGATTTATTATGTCAATTAAAAAAAATACGCATCGTGCTGTGCTGTTTGTGTTTGCTTGAGTGCATTCGCGCGCTCTCAATTTCTCCACTTTACAATTTTTTTTGTTATTATTTATCTATTCCTGAGAGTTTATCTTATTTTTTATGTAGTTATTTAAATGAAGTCGACCAGTTGCCTGCCCCTTCCTTCCATTATCCGTCACCGAGACAAACTGAACAAAGTTCTGAGGTCGACCTTGTAAAGAAAAGGATTCAGGTCCTTCTGCTGTTTACCTTTGCTCCTGCGCGCACTGCCCTTCTCTCCACCTTTATGTGTTTGTTTGTCTATCTAATCTTTTGGGTTTTTATTTCTAATGAGGTCGACCAGTTGTCTATTTATTATTTTTTTTACTACGCATCAAGCTGCGCTGCTTTTCTTTGCTCCTGTGTGCTCGCGCACTCTCGCCTTTTCCACTTATTTTTATTTTTGATTTATTTTGTCAATTTAAAAAAAGAAATACGCATCGTGCTGTGCTGTTTGTGTTTGCTTGAGTGCATTCGCGCGCTCTCGCTTTCTCCACTTTACAATTTTTTTGTTACTATTTATCTATTCCTGAGAGTTTATCTTATTTTTCATTTATTTATTTAAATGAAGTCGACCAGTTGCCTGCCCTTCCTTCCATTATCCGTCACCGAGACAAACTGAACAAAGTTCTGAGGTCGACCTTGTAAAGTAAGGATTCAGGTCTGTCTGCTGTTTACCTTTGCTCCTGCCCGCACTGCCCTTCTCTCCACATTTATGTGTTTGTTTGTTTGTCTATCTAATCTTTTGGGTTTTTATTTCTACTGAGGTCGACCAGTTGTCTATTTATTATTTTTTTTACTACGCATCAAGCTGCGCTGCTTGTCTTTGCTCCTGTGTGCTCGTGCACTCTCGCCTTTTCCACTTATTTTTATTTTTGATTTATTATGTCAATTAAAAAAAATACGCATCGTGCTGTGCTGTTTGTGTTTGCTTGAGTGCATTCGCGCGCTCTCAATTTCTCCACTTTACAATTTTTTTGTTATTATTTATCTATTCCTGAGAGTTTATCTTATTTTTTATGTAGTTATTTAAATGAAGTCGACCAGTTGCCTGCCCTTCCTTCCATTATCCGTCACCGAGGACAAACTGAACAAAGTTCTGAGGTCGACCTTGTAAAGATAAGGATTCAGGTCCTTCTGCTGTTTACCTTTGCTCCTGCGCGCACTGCCCTTCTCTCCACCTTTATGTGTTTGTTTGTCTATCTAATCTTTTGGGTTTTTATTTCTAATGAGGTCGACCAGTTGTCTATTTATTATTTTTTTTACTACGCATCAAGCTGCGCTGCTTTTCTTTGCTCCTGTGTGCTCGCGCACTCTCGCCTTTTCCACTTATTTTTATTTTTGATTTATTTTGTCAATTTAAAAAAAGAAATACGCATCGTGCTGTTGCTGTTTGTGTTTGCTTGAGTGCATTCGCGCGCTCTCGCTTTCTCCACTTTACAATTTTTTTTGTTACTATTTATCTATTCCTGAGAGTTTATCTTATTTTTCATTTATTTATTTAAATGAAGTCGACCAGTTGCCTGCCCTTCCTTCCATTATCCGTCACCGAGACAAACTGAACAAAGTTCTGAGGTCGACCTTGTAAAGTAAGGATTCAGGTCTGTCTGCTGTTTACCTTTGCTCCTGCCCGCACTGCCCTTCTCTCCACATTTATGTGTTTGTTTGTTTGTCTATCTAATCTTTTGGGTTTTTATTTCTACTGAGGTCGACCAGTTGTCTATTTATTATTTTTTTTACTACGCATCAAGCTGCGCTGCTTGTCTTTGCTCCTGTGTGCTCGTGCACTCTCGCCTTTTCCACTTATTTTTATTTTTGATTTATTATGTCAATTAAAAAAAAATACGCATCGTGCTGTGCTGTTTGTGTTTGCTTGAGTGCATTCGCGCGCTCTCAATTTCTCCACTTTACAATTTTTTTTGTTATTATTTATCTATTCCTGAGAGTTTATCTTATATTTTATGTAGTTATTTAAATGAAGTCGACCAGTTGCCTGCCCTTCCTTCCATTATCCGTCACCGAGACAAACTGAACAAAGTTCTGAGGTCGACCTTGTAAAGAAAAGGATTCAGGTCCTTCTGCTGTTTACCTTTGCTCCTGCGCGCACTGCCCTTCTCTCCACCTTTATGTGTTTGTTTGTCTATCTAATCTTTTGGGTTTTTATTTCTAATGAGGTCGACCAGTTGTCTATTTATTATTTTTTTTACTACGCATCAAGCTGCGCTGCTTTTCTTTGCTCCTGTGTGCTCGCGCACTCTCGCCTTTTCCACTTATTTTTATTTTTGATTTATTTTGTCAATTTAAAAAAAGAAATACGCATCGTGCTGTGCTGTTTGTGTTTGCTTGAGTGCATTCGCGCGCTCTCGCTTTCTCCACTTTACAATTTTTTTGTTACTATTTATCTATTCCTGAGAGTTTATCTTATTTTTCATTTATTTATTTAAATGAAGTCGACCAGTTGCCTGCCCTTCCTTCCATTATCCGTCACCGAGACAAACTGAACAAAGTTCTGAGGTCGACCTTGTAAAGTAAGGATTCAGGTCTGTCTGCTGTTTACCTTTGCTCCTGCCCGCACTGCCCTTCTCTCCACATTTATGTGTTTGTTTGTTTGTCTATCTAATCTTTTGGGTTTTTATTTCTACTGAGGTCGACCAGTTGTCTATTTATTATTTTTTTTACTACGCATCAAGCTGCGCTGCTTGTCTTTGCTCCTGTGTGCTTGTGCACTCTCGCCTTTTCCACTTATTTTTATTTTTGATTTATTATGTCAATTAAAAAAAAAATACGCATCGTGCTGTGCTGTTTGTGTTTGCTTGAGTGCATTCGCGCGCTCTCAATTTCTCCACTTTACAATTTTTTTTGTTATTATTTATCTATTCCTGAGAGTTTATCTTATTTTTTATGTAGTTATTTAAATGAAGTCGACCAGTTGCCTGCCCTTCCTTCCATTATCCGTCACCGAGACAAACTGAACAAAGTTCTGAGGTCGACCTTGTAAAGTAAGGATTCAGGTCTGTCTGCTGTTTACCTTTGCTCCTGCCCGCACTGCCCTTCTCCTCCACATTTATGTGTTTGTTTGTTTGTCTATCTAATCTTTTGGGTTTTTATTTCTACTGAGGTCGACCAGTTGTCTATTTATTATTTTTTTTACTACGCATCAAGTTGCGCTGCTTGTCTTTGCTCCTGTGTGCTCGTGCACTCTCGCCTTTTCCACTTATTTTTATTTTTGATTTATTATGTCAATTAAAAAAAAATACGCATCGTGCTGTGCTGTTTGTGTTTGCTTGAGTGCATTCGCGCGCTCTCAATTTCTCCACTTTACAATTTTTTTTGTTATTATTTATCTATTCCTGAGAGTTTATCTTATTTTTTATGTAGTTATTTAAATGAAGTCGACCAGTTGCCTGCCCTTCCTTCCATTATCCGTCACCGAGACAAACTGAACAAAGTTCTGAGGTCGACCTTGTAAAGTAAGGATTCAGGTCTGTCTGCTGTTTACCTTTGCTCCTGCCCGCACTGCCCTTCTCTCCACATTTATGTGTTTGTTTGTTTGTCTATCTAATCTTTTGGGTTTTTATTTCTACTGAGGTCGACCAGTTGTCTATTTATTATTTTTTTTTACTACGCATCAAGCTGCGCTGCTTGTCTTTGCTCCTGTGTGCTCGTGCACTCTCGCCTTTTCCACTTATTTTTATTTTTGATTTATTATGTCAATTAAAAAAAAATACGCATCGTGCTGTGATGTTTGTGTTTGCTTGAGTGCATTCGCGCGCTCTCAATTTCTCCACTTTACAATTTTTTTTGTTATTATTTATCTATTCCTGAGAGTTTATCTTATTTTTTATGTAGTTATTTAAATGAAGTCGACCAGTTGCCTGCCCTTCCTTCCATTATCCGTCACCGAGACAAACTGAACAAAGTTCTGAGGTCGACCTTGTAAAGATAAGGATTCAGGTCCTTCTGCTGTTTACCTTTGCTCCTGCGCGCACTGCCCTTCTCTCCACCTTTATGTGTTTGTTTGTCTATCTAATCTTTTGGTTTTTATTTCTAATGAGGTCGACCCAGTTGTCTATTTATTATTTTTTTTACTACGCATCAAGCTGCGCTGCTTTTCTTTGCTCCTGTGTGCTCGCGCACTCTCGCCTTTTCCACTTATTTTTATTTTTGATTTATTTTGTCAATTTAAAAAAAGAAATACGCATCGTGCTGTGCTGTTTGTGTTTGCTTGAGTGCATTCGCGCGCTCTCGCTTTCTCCACTTTACAATTTTTTTGTTACTATTTATCTATTCCTGAGAGTTTATCTTATTTTTCATTTATTTATTTAAATGAAGTCGACCAGTTGCCTGCCCTTCCTTCCATTATCCGTCACCGAGACAAACTGAACAACGTTCTGAGGTCGACCTTGTAAAGTAAGGATTCAGGTCTGTCTGCTGTTTACCTTTGCTCCTGCCCGCACTGCCCTTCTCTCCACATTTATGTGTTTGTTTGTTTGTCTATCTAATCTTTTGGGTTTTTATTTCTACTGAGGTCGACCAGTTGTCTATTTATTATTTTTTTTACTACACATCAAGCTGCGCTGCTTGTCTTTGCTCCTGTGTGCTCGTGCACTCTCGCCTTTTCCACTTATTTTATTTTTGATTTATTATGTCAATTAAAAAAAAATACGCATCGTGCTGTGCTGTTTGTGTTTGCTTGAGTGCATTCGCGCGCTCTCAATTTCTCCACTTTACAATTTTTTTTGTTATTATTTATCTATTCCTGAGAGTTTATCTTATTTTTTATGTAGTTATTTAAATGAAGTCGACCAGTTGCCTGCCCTTCCTTCCATTATCCGTCACCGAGACAAACTGAACAAAGTTCTGAGGTCGACCTTGTAAAGTAAGATTCAGGTCTGTCTGCTGTTTACCTTTGCTCCTGCCCGCACTGCCCTTCTCTCCACATTTATGTGTTTGTTTGTTTGTCTATCTAATCTTTTGGGTTTTTATTTCTACTGAGGTCGACCAGTTGTCTATTTATTATTTTTTTTACTACGCATCAAGCTGCGCTGCTTGTCTTTGCTCCTGTGTGCTCGTGCACTCTCGCCTTTTCCACTTATTTTTATTTTTGATTGATTATGTCAATTAAAAAAAATACGCATCGTGCTGTGCTGTTTGTGTTTGCTTGAGTGCATTCGCGCGCTCTCAATTTCTCCACTTTACAATTTTTTTTGTTATTATTTTTCTATTCCTGAGAGTTTCTCATATTTTTTATGTAGTTATTTAAATGAAGTCGACCAGTTGCCTGCCCTTCCTTCCATTATCCGTCACCGAGACAAACTGAACAAAGTTCTGAGGTCGACCTTGTAAAGTAAGGATTCAGGTCTGTCTGCTGTTTACCTTTGCTCCTGCCCGCACTGCCCTTCTCTCCACATTTATGTGTTTGTTTGTTTGTCTATCTAATCTTTTGGGTTTTTATTTCTACTGAGGTCGACCAGTTGTCTATTTATTATTTTTTTTACTACGCATCAAGCTGCGCTGCTTGTCTTTGCTCCTGTGTGCTCGTGCACTCTCGCCTTTTCCACTTATTTTTATTTTTGATTTATTATGTCAATTAAAAAAAATACGCATCGTGCTGTGCTGTTTGTGTTTGCTTGAGTGCATTCGCCGCGCTCTCAATTTCTCCACTTTACAATTTTTTTTGTTATTATTTATCTATTCCTGAGAGTTTATCTTATTTTTTATGTAGTTATTTAAATGAAGTCGACCAGTTGCCTGCCCTTCCTTCCATTATCCGTCACCGAGACAAACTGAACAAAGTTCTGAGGTCGACCTTGTAAAGAAAAGGATTCAGGTCCTTCTGCTGTTTACCTTTGCTCCTGCGCGCACTGCCCTTCTCTCCACCTTTATGTGTTTGTTTGTCTATCTAATCTTTTGGGTTTTTATTTCTAATGAGGTCGACCAGTTGTCTATTTATTATTTTTTTTACTACGCATCAAGCTGCGCTGCTTTTCTTTGCTCCTGTGTGCTCGCGCACTCTCGCCTTTTCCACTTATTTTTATTTTTGATTTATTTTGTCAATTTAAAAAAAGAAATACGCATCGTGCTGTGCTGTTTGTGTTTGCTTGAGTGCATTCGCGCGCTCCTCGCTTTCTCCACTTTACAATTTTTTTGTTACTATTTATCTATTCCTGAGAGTTTATCTTATTTTTCATTTATTTATTTAAATGAAGTCGACCAGTTGCCTGCCCTTCCTTCCATTATCCGTCACCGAGACAAACTGAACAAAGTTCTGAGGTCGACCTTGTAAAGTAAGGATTCAGGTCTGTCTGCTGTTTACCTTTGCTCCTGCCCGCACTGCCCTTCTCTCCACATTTATGTGTTTGTTTGTTTGTCTATCTAATCTTTTGGGTTTTTATTTCTACTGAGGTCGACCAGTTGTCTATTTATATTTTTTTTACTACGCATCAAGCTGCGCTGCTTGTCTTTGCTCCTGTGTGCTCGTGCACTCTCGCCATTTCCCACTTATTTTTATTTTTGATTTATTATGTCAATTAAAAAAAAATACGCATCGTGCTGTGCTGTTTGTGTTTGCTTGAGTGCATTCGCGCGCTCCCAATTTCTCCACTTTACAATTTTTTTTGTTATTATTTATCTATTCCTGAGAGTTTATCTTATTTTTTATTTGTTTATTTAAATGAAGTCGACCAGTTGCCTGCCCTTCCTTCCATTATCCGTCACCGAGACAAACTGAACAACGTTCTGAGGTCGACCTTGTAAAGTAAGGATTCAGGTCTGTCTGCTGTTTACCTTTGCTCCTGCCCGCACTGCCCTTCTCTCCATATTTATGTGTTTGTTTGTTTGTCTATCTAATCTTTTGGGTTTTTATTTCTACTGAGGTCGACCAGTTGTCTATTTATTATTTTTTTTACTACGCATCAAGCTGCGCTGCTTGTCTTTGCTCCTGTGTGCTCGTGCACTCTCGCCTTTTCCACTTATTTTTTATTTTTGATTTATTATGTCAATTAAAAAAAAATACGCATCGTGCTGTGCTGTTTGTGTTTGCTTGAGTGCATTCGCGCGCTCTCAATTTCTCCACTTTACAATTTTTTTTTGTTATTATTTATCTATTCCTGAGAGTTTATCTTATTTTTTATGTAGTTATTTAAATGAAGTCGACCAGTTGCCTGCCCTTCCTTCCATTATCCGTCACCGAGACAAACTGAACAAAGTTCTGAGGTCGACCTTGTAAAGTAAGGATTCAGGTCTGTCTGCTGTTTACCTTTGCTCCTGCCCGCACTGCCCTTCTCTCTCCACATTTATGTGTTTGTTTGTTTGTCTATCTAATCTTTTGGGTTTTTATTTCTACTGAGGTCGACCAGTTGTCTATTTATTATTTTTTTTTACTACGCATCAAGCTGCGCTGCTTGTCTTTGCTCCTGTGTGCTCGTGCACTCTCGCCTTTTCCACTTATTTTTATTTTTGATTTATTATGTCAATTAAAAAAAAATACGCATCGTGCTGTGCTGTTTGTGTTTGCTTGAGTGCATTCGCCGCGCTCTCAATTTCTCCACTTTACAATTTTTTTTGTTATTATTTATCTATTCCTGAGAGTTTATCTTATTTTTTATGTAGTTATTTAAATGAAGTCGACCAGTTGCCTGCCCTTCCTTCCATTATCCGTCACCGAGACAAACTGAACAAAGTTCTGAGGTCGGACCTTGTAAAGATAAGGATTCAGGTCCTTCTGCTGTTTACCTTTGCTCCTGCGCGCACTGCCCTTCTCTCCACCTTTATGTGTTTGTTTGTCTATCTAATCTTTTGGGTTTTTATTTCTAATGAGGTCGACCAGTTGTCTATTTATTATTTTTTTTAATACGCATCAAGCTGCGCTGCTTTTCTTTGCTCCTGTGTGCTCGCGCACTCTCGCCTTTTCCACTTATTTTTATTTTTGATTTATTTTGTCAATTTAAAAAAAGAATACGCATCGTGCTGTGCTGTTTGTGTTTGCTTGAATGCATTCGCGCGCTCTCCGCTTTCTCCACTTTACAATTTTTTTTGTTACTATTTATCTATTCCTGAGAGTTTATCTTATTTTTCATTTATTTATTTAAATGAAGTCGACCAGTTGCCTGCCTTCCTTCCATTATCCGTCACCGAGACAAACTGAACAACGTTCTGAGGTCGACCTTGTAAAGTAAGGATTCAGGTCTGTCTGCTGTTTACCTTTGCTCCTGCCCGCACTGCCCTTCTCTCCACATTTATGTGTTTGTTTGTTTGTCTATCTAATCTTTTGGGTTTTTATTTCTACTGAGGTCGACCAGTTGTCTATTTATTATTTTTTTTTACTACGCATCAAGCTGCGCTGCTTGTCTTGCTCCTGTGTGCTCGTGCACTCTCGCCTTTTCCACTTATTTTTATTTTTGATTTATTATGTCAATTAAAAAAAATACGCATCGTGCTGTGCTGTTTGTGTTTGCTTGAGTGCATTCGCGCGCTCTCAATTTCTCCACTTTACAATTTTTTTTGTTATTATTTATCTATTCCTGAGAGTTTATCTTATTTTTTATGTAGTTATTTAAATGAAGTCGACCAGTTGCCTGCCCTTCCTTCCATTATCCGTCACCGAGACAAACTGAACAAAGTTCTGAGGTCGACCTTGTAAAGTAAGGATTCAGGTCTGTCTGCTGTTTACCTTTGCTCCTGCCCGCACTGCCCTTCTCTCCACATTTATGTGTTTGTTTGTTTGTCTATCTAATCTTTTGGTTTTTATTTCTACTGAGGTCGACCTGTTGTCTATTTATTATTTTTTTTACTACGCATCAAGCTGCGCTGCTTGTCTTTGCTCCTGTGTGCTCGTGCACTCTCCGCCTTTTCCACTTATTTTTATTTTTGATTTATTATGTCAATTAAAAAAAATACGCATCGTGCTGTGCTGTTTGTGTTTGCTTGAGTGCATTCGCGCGCTCTCAATTTCTCCACTTTACAATTTTTTTTGTTATTATTTATCTATTCCTGAGAGTTTATCTTATTTTTTATGTAGTTATTTAAATGAAGTCGACCAGTTGCCTGCCCTTCCTTCCATTATCCGTCACCGAGACAAACTGAACAAAGTTCTGAGGTCGACCTTGTAAAGATAAGGATTCAGGTCTGTCTGCTGTTTACCTTTGCTCCTGCGCGCACTGCCCTTCTCTCCACATTTATGTCTTTGTTGGTTTGTCTATCTAATCTTTTGGGTTTTTATTTCTAATGAGGTCGACCAGTTGTCTATTTATTATTTTTTTTTACTACGCATCAAGCTGCGCTGCTTGTCTTTGCTCCTGTGTGCTTGCGCACTCTCGCCTTTCCCACTCATTTTTATTTTTGATTTATTTTTGATTTATTTTGTCAATTTAAAAAAAATACGCATCGTGCCGTGCTGTTTGTGTTTGCTTGAGTGCATTCGCGCGCTCTCGCTTTCTCCACTTTACAATTTTTTTGTTACTATTTATCTATTCCTGAGAGTTTATCTTATTTTTCATTTATTTATTTAAATGAAGTCGACCAGTTGCCTGCCCTTCCTTCCATTATCCGTCACCGAGACAAACTGAACAAAGTTCTGAGGTCGACCTTGTAAAGATAAGGATTCAGGTCCTTCTGCTGTTTACCTTTGCTCCTGCGCGCACTGCCCTTCTCTCCACCTTTATGTGTTTGTTTGTATATCTAATCTTTTGGGTTTTTATTTCTAATGAGGTCGACCAGTTGTCTATTTATTATTTTTTTTACTACGCATCAAGCTGCGCTGCTTTTCTTTGCTCCTGTGTGCTCGCGCACTCTCGCCTTTTCCACTTATTTTTATTTTTGATTTATTATGTCAATAAAAAAATACGCATCGTGCTGTGCTGTTTGTGTTTGCTTGAGTGCATTCGCGCGCTCTCAATTTCTCCACGTTACAATTTTTTTTGTTATTATTTATCTATTCCTGAGAGTTTATCTTATTTTTTATGTAGTTATTTAAATGAAGTCGACCAGTTGCCTGCCCTTCCTTCCATTATCCGTCACCGAGACAAACTGAACAAAGTTCTGAGGTCGACCTTGTAAAGATAAGGATTCAGGTCTGTCTGCTGTTTACCTTTGCTCCTGCGCGCACTGCCCTTCTCTCCACATTTATGTCTTTGTTGGTTAGTCTATCTAATCTTTTGGGTTTTTATTTCTAATGAGGTCGACCAGTTGTCTATTTATTATTTTTTTTACTACGCATCAAGCTGCGCTGCTTGTCTTTGCTCCTGTGTGCTTGCGCACTCTCGCCTTTCCCACTCATTTTTATTTTTGATTTATTTTTGATTTATTTTGTCAATTTAAAAAAAATACGCATCGTGCCGTGCTGTTTGTGTTTGCTTGAGTGCATTCGCGCGCTCTCGCTTTCTCCACTTTACAATTTTTTGTTACTATTTATCTATTCCTGAGAGTTTATCTTATTTTTCATTTATTTATTTAAATGAAGTCGACCAGTTGCCTGCCCTTCCTTCCATTATCCGTCACCGAGACAAACTGAACAAAGTTCTGAGGTCGACCTTGTAAAGATAAGGATTCAGGTCCTTCTGCTGTTTACCTTTGCTCCTGCGCGCACTGCCCTTCTCTCCACCTTTATGTGTTTGTTTGTCTATCTAATCTTTTGGGTTTTTATTTCTAATGAGGTCGACCAGTTGTCTATTTATTATTTTTTTTACTACGCATCAAGCTGCGCTGCTTTTCTTTGCTCCTGTGTGCTCGCGCACTCTCGCCTTTTCCACTTATTTTTATTTTTGATTTATTTTGTCAATTTAAAAAAAGAAATACGCATCGTGCTGTGCTGTTTTGTGTTTGCTTGAGTGCATTCGCGCGCTCTCGCTTTCTCCACTTTACAATTTTTTTGTTACTATTTATCTATTCCTGAGAGTTTATCTTATTTTTCATTTATTTATTTAAATGAAGTCGACCAGTTGCCTGCCCTTCCTTCCATTATCCGTCACCGAGACAAACTGAACAAAGTTCTGAGGTCGACCTTGTAAAGTAAGGATTCAGGTCTGTCTGCTGTTTACCTTTGCTCCTGCCCGCACTGCCCTTCTCTCCACATTTATGTGTTTGTTTGTTTGTCTATCTAATCTTTTGGGTTTTTTATTTCTACTGAGGTCGACCAGTTGTCTATTTATTATTTTTTTTACTACGCATCAAGCTGCGCTGCTTGTCTTTGCTCCTGTGTGCTCGTGCACTCTCGCCTTTTCCACTTATTTTTATTTTGATTTATTATGTCAATTAAAAAAAAATACGCATCGTGCTGTGCTGTTTGTGTTTGCTTGAGTGCATTCGCGCGCTCTCAATTTCTCCACTTTACAATTTTTTTTGTTATTATTTATCTATTCCTGAGAGTTTTATCTTATTTTTTATGTAGTTATTTAAATGAAGTCGACCAGTTGCCTGCCCTTCCTTCCATTATCCGTCACCGAGACAAACTGAACAAAGTTCTGAGGTCGACCTTGTAAAGATAAGGATTCAGGTCTGTCTGCTGTTTACCTTTGCTCCTGCGCGCACTGCCCTTCTCTCCACATTTATGTGTTTGTTTGTTTGTCTATCTAATCTTTTGGGTTTTTATTTCTAATGAGGTCGACCAGTTGTCTATTTATTATTTTTTTTACTACGCATCAAGCTGCGCTGCTTGTCTTTGCTCCTGTGTGCTCGCGCACTGTCGCCTTTCCCACTTATTTTTATTTTTATTTTATTTTTGATTTATTTTGTCAATTTAAAAAAAAATACGCATCGTGTTGTGCTGTTTGTGTTTGCTTGAGTGCATTCGCCGCGCTCTCGTTTTCTCCACTTTACAATTTTTTTGTTATTATTTATCTATTCCTGAGAGTTTATCTTATTTTTATTTGTTTATTTAAATGAAGTCGACCAGTTGCCTGCCCTTCCTTCCATTATCCGTCACCGAGAAAAACTGAACAAAGTTCTGAGGTCGACCTTGTAAAGTAAGGATTCAGGTCTGTCTGCTGTTTACCTTTGCTCCTGCGCGCACTGCCCTTCTCTCCACATTTATGTGTTTGTTTGTTTGTCTATCTAATCTTTTGGGTTTTTATTTCTAATGAGGTCGACCAGTTGTCTATTTATTATTTTTTTTACTACGCATCAAGCTGCGCTGCTTGTCTTTGCTCCTGTGTGCTCGCGCACTCTCGCCTTTTCCACTTATTTTTATTTTTGATTTATTTTTGATTTATTTTGTCAATTTAAAAAAAAATACGCATCGTGCTGTGCTGTTTGTGTTTGCTTGAGTGCATTCGCGCGCTCTCGCTTTCCTCCACTTTACAATTTTTTGTTATTATTTATCTATTCCTGAGAGTTTATCTTATTTTTTATTTGTTTATTGAAATGAAGTCGACCAGTTGCCTGCCCTTCCTTCCATTATCCGTCACCGAGACAAACTGAACAAAGTTCTGAGGTCGACCTTGTAAAGATAAGGATTCAGGTCTGTCTGCTGTTTACCTTTGCTCCTGCGCGCACTGGCCTTCTCTCCACATTTATGTGTTTTTTTGTTTGTCTATCTAATCTTTTGGGTTTTTATTTCTAATGAGGTCGACCAGCTGTCTATTTATTATTTTTTTTACTACGCATCAAGCTTCGCTGCTTGTCATTGCTCCTGTGTGCTCGCGCACTCTCGCCTTTTCCACTTATTTTTTATTTTTGATTTATTTTTGATTTATTTTGTCAATTTTAAAAACAATACGCATCGTGCTGTGCTGTTTGTGTTTGCTCGAGTGCATTCGCGCGCTCTCGCTTTCTCCACTTTACAATTTTTTTATTATTTATCTATTCTTGAGAGTTTATCTTATTTTTTATTTGTTTATTTAAATGAAGTCGACCAGTTGCCTGCCCTTCCTTCCATTAATCCGTCACCGAGACAAACTGAACAAAGTTCTGAGGTCGACCTTGTAAAGATAAGGAATCAGGTCTGTCTGCTGTTTAACTTTGCTCCTGCGCGCACTGCCCTTCTCTCCACATTTATGTCTTTGTTGGTTTGTCTATCTAATCTTTTGGGTTTTTATTTCTAATGAGGTCGACCAGTTGTCTATTTATTATTTTTTTTACTACGCATCAAGCTGCGCTGCTTGTCTTTGCTCCTGTGTGCTCGCGCACTCTCGCCTTTTCCACTTATTTTTATTTTTGATTTATTTTGCCAATTTAAAAAAAAAATACGCATCGTGCTGTGCTGTTTGTGTTTGCTTGAGTGCATTCGCGCGCTCTCGCTTTCTCCACTTTACAATTTTTTTGTTATTATTTATCTATTCCTGAGAGTTTATCTTATTTTTTATGTAGTTATTTAAATGAAGTCGACCAGTTGCCTACCCTTCCTTCCATTATCCGTCACCGAGACAAACTGAACAAAGTTCTGAGGTCGACCTTGTAAAGATAAGGATTCAGGTCTGTCTGATGTTTACCTTTGCTCCTGCGCGCACTGCCCTTCTCTCCACATTTATGTGTTTGTTTGTTTGTCTATCTAATCTTTTGGGTTTTTATTTCTAATGAGGTCGACCAGTTGTCTATTTATTGTTTTTTTTACTACGCATCAAGCTGCGCTGCTTGTCTTTGCTCCTGTGTGCTCGCGCACATCTCCCATTTTCCAATTATTTTTATTTTTGATTTATTTTTGATTTATTTTGTCAATTTAAAAAAAAATACGCATCGTGCCGTGCTGTTTGTGTTTGCTTGAGTGCATTCGCGCGCTCTCGCTTTCTCCACTTTACAATTTTTTTTGTTACTATTTATCTATTCCTGAGAGTTTTATCTTATTTTTTATTTATTTATTTAAATGAAGTCGACCAGTTGCCTGCCCTTCCTTCCATTATCCGTCACCGAGACAAACTGAACAAAGTTCTGAGGTCGACCTTGTAAAGATAAGGAATCAGGTCCTTCTGCTGTTTACCTTTGCTCCTGCGCGCACTGCCCTTCTCTCCACATTTATGTGTTTGTTTGTTTGTCTACCTAATCTTTTGGGTTTTTATTTCTAATGAGGTCGACCAGTTGTCTATTTATTATTTTTTTTACTACGCATCAAGCTGCGCTGCTTGTCTTTGCTCCTGTGTGCTCGCGCACTCTCGCCTTTTCCACTTATTTTTATTTTTGATTTATTTTGTCAATTTAAAAAAAGAAATACGCATCGTGCTGTGCTGTTTGTGTTTGCTTGAGTGCATTCGCGCGCTCTCGCTTCTTCTCCACTTTACAATTTTTTTTGTTATTATTTATCTATTCCTGAGTGTTTATCTTATTTTTTATTTGTTTATTTAAATGAAGTCGACCAGTTGCCTGCCCTCCTTCCATTATCCGTCACCGAGACAAACTGAACAAAGTTCTGAGGTCGACCATGTAAAGATAAGGATTCAGGTCTGTCTGCTGTTTACCTTTGCTCCTGCGCGCACTGCCCTACTCTCCACATTTATGTGTTTGTTTGTCTATCTAATCTTTTGGGTTTTTATTTCTAATGAGGTCGACCAGTTGTCTTATTATTATTTTTTTTACTACGCATCAAGCTGCGCTGCTTGTCTTTGCTCCTGTGTGCTCGCGCACTCTCGCCTTTTCCACTTATTTTTATTTTTGATTTATTTTTGATTTATTTTGTCAATTTAAAAAAAAATACGCATCGTGCTGTGCTGTTTGTGTTTGCTTGAGTGCATTCGCGAGCTCTCGCTTTCTCCACTTTACAATTTTTTTGTTATTATTTATCTATTCCTGAGAGTTTATCTTATTTTTTATTTGTTTATTTAAATGAAGTCGACCAGTTGCCTGCCATTCCTTCCATTATCCGTCACCGAGACAAACTGAACAAAGTTCTGAGGTCGACCTTGTAAAGATAAGGATTCAGGTCTGTCTGCTGTTTACCTTTGCTCCTGCGCGCACTGCCCTTCTCTCCACATTTATGTCTTTGTTGGTTTGTCTATCTAATCTTTTGGGTTTTTATTTCTAATGAGGTCGACCAGTTGTCTATTTATTATTTTTTTTACTACGCATCAAGCTGCGCTGCTTGTCTTTGCTCCTGTGTGCTTGCGCACTCTCGCCTTTCCCACTCATTTTTATTTTTGATTTATTTTTGATTTATTTTGTCAATTTAAAAAAAAAATACGCATCGTGCCGTGCTGTTTGTGTTTGCTTGAGTGCATTCGCGCGCTCTCGCTTTCTCCACTTTACAATTTTTTTGTTACTATTTATCTATTCCTGAGAGTTTATCTTATTTTCATTTATTTATTTAAATGAAGTCGACCAGTTGCCTGCCCTTCCTTCCATTATCCGTCACCGAGACAAACTGAACAAAGTTCTGAGGTCGACCTTGTAAAGATAAGGATTCAGGTCCTTCTGCTGTTTACCTTTGCTCCTGCGCGCACTGCCCTTCTCTCCACCTTTATGTGTTTGTTTGTCTATCTAATCTTTTGGGTTTTTATTTCTAATGAGGTCGACCAGTTGTCTATTTATTATTTTTTTTACTACGCATCAAGCTGCGCTGCTTTTCTTTGCTCCTGTGTGCTCGCGCACTCTCGCCTTTTCCACTTATTTTATTTTGATTTATTTTGTCAATTTAAAAAAAGAAATACGCATCGTGCTGTGCTGTTTTTGTTTGCTTGAGTACATTCGCGCGCTCTCGCTTTCTCCACTTTACAATTTTTTTGTTACTATTTATCTATTCCTGAGAGTTTATCTTATTTTTCATTTATTTATTTAAATGAAGTCGACCAGTTGCCTGCCCTTCCTTCCATTATCCGTCACCGAGACAAACTGAACAAAGTTCTGAGGTCGGACCTTGTAAAGATAAGGATTCAGGTCCTTCTGCTGTTTACCTTTGCTCCTGCGCCCACTGCCCTTCTCTCCACCTTTATGTGTTTGTTTGTCTATCTAATCTTTTGGGTTTTTATTTCTAATGAGGTCGACCAGTTGTCTATTTATTATTTTTTTTACTACGCATCAAGCTGCGCTGCTTTTCTTTGCTCCTGTGTGCTCGCGCACTCTCGCCTTTTCCACTTATTTTTATTTTTGATTTATTTTGTCAATTTAAAAAAAGAAATACGCATCGTGCTGTGCTGTTTGTGTTTGCTTGAGTGCATTCGCCGCCCCGCCCTCCTTCGCTTTCTCCACTTTACAATTTTTTTGTTATTATTTATCTATTCCTGAGAGTTTATCTTATTTTTTATTTGTTTATTTAAATGAAGTCGACCAGTTGCCTGCCCTTCCTTCCATTATCCCTCACCGAGACAAACTGAACAAAGTTCTGAGGTCGACCTTGTAAAGATAAGGATTCAGGTCTGTCTGCTGTTTACCTTTGCTCCTGCGCGCACTGCCCTTCTCTCCACATTTAAGTGTTTGTTTGTTTGTCTATCTAATCTTTTGGGTTTTTATTTCAAATGAGGTCGACCAGTTGTCTATTTATTATTTTTTTTTACTACGCATCAAGCTGCGCTGCTTGTCTTTGCTCCTGTGTGCTCGCGCACCTCTCACCTTTTCCACTTATTTTTATTTTTGATTTATTTTGTCAATTTAAAAAAAATACGCATCGTGCTGTGCTGTTTGTGTTTGCGTGAGTGCATTCGCGCGCTCTCGCTTTCTCCACTTTACAATTTTTTTGTTATTATTTATCTATTCCTGAGTGTTTATCTTATTTTTTATTTGTTTATTTAAATGAAGTCGACCAGTTGCCTGCCCTTCCTTCCATTATCCGTCACCGAGACAAACTGAACAAAGTTCTGAGGTCGACCTTGTAAAGATAAGGATTCAGGTCTGTCTGCTGTTTACCTTTGCTCCTGCGCGCACTGCCCTTCTCTCCACATTTATGTCTTTGTTGGTTAGTCTATCTAATCTTTTGGGTTTTTTATTTCTAATGAGGTCGACCAGTTGTCTATTTATTATTTTTTTTACTACGCATCAAGCTGCGCTGCTTGTCTTTGCTCCTGTGTGCTTGCGCCACTCTCGCCTTTCCCACTCATTTTTATTTTTTGATTTATTTTTGATTTATTTTGTCAATTTAAAAAAAAATACGCATCGTGCCGTGCTGTTTGTGTTTGCTTGAGTGCATTCGCGCGCTCTCGCTTTCTCCACTTTACAATTTTTTTGTTACTATTTATCTATTCCTGAGAGTTTATCTTATTTTTCATTTATTTATTTAAATGAAGTCGACCAGTTGCCTGCCCTTCCTTCCATTATCCGTCACCGAGACAAACTGAACAAAGTTCTGAGGTCGACCTTGTAAAGATAAGGATTCAGGTCCTTCTGCTGTTTACCTTTGCTCCTGCGCGCACTGCCCTTCTCTCCACCTTTATGTGTTTGTTTGTCTATCTAATCTTTTGGGTTTTTATTTCTAATGAGGTCGACCAGTTGTCTATTTATTATTTTTTTTACTACGCATCAAGCTGCGCTGCTTTTCTTTGCTCCTGTGTGCTCGCGCACTCTCGCCTTTTCCACTTATTTTTATTTTTGATTTATTTTGTCAATTTAAAAAAGAAATACGCATCGTGCTGTGCTGTTTGTGTTTGCTTGAGTGCATTCGCGCGCTCCTCGCTTTCTCCACTTTACAATTTTTTTGTTACTATTTATCTATTCCTGAGAGTTTATCTTATTTTTCATTTATTTATTTAAATGAAGTCGACCAGTTGCCTGCCCTTCCTTCCATTATCCGTCACCGAGACAAACTGAACAAAGTTCTGAGGTCGACCTTGTAAAGTAAGGATTCAGGTCTGTCTGCTGTTTACCTTTGCTCCTGCCCGCACTGCCCTTCTCCTCCACATTTATGTGTTTGTTTGTTTGTCTATCTAATCTTTTGGGTTTTTATTTCTACTGAGGTCGACCAGTTGTCTATTTATTATTTTTTTTTACTACGCATCAAGCTGCGCTGCTTGTCTTTGCTCCTGTGTGCTCGTGCACTCTCGCCTTTTCCACTTATTTTTATTTTTGATTTATTATGTCAATTAAAAAAAAATACGCATCGTGCTGTGCTGTTTGTGTTTGCTTGAGTGCATTCGCGCGCTCTCAATTTCTCCACTTTACAATTTTTTTTGTTATTATTTATCTATTCCTGAGAGTTTATCTTATTTTTTATGTAGTTATTTAAATGAAGTCGACCAGTTGCCTGCCCTTCCTTCCATTATCCGTCACCGAGACAAACTGAACAAAGTTCTGAGGTCGACCTTGTAAAGATAAGGATTCAGGTCTGTCTGCTGTTTACCTTTGCTCCTGCGCGCACTGCCCTTCTCTCCACATTTATGTGTTTGTTTGTTTGTCTATCTAATCTTTTGGGTTTTTATTTCTAATGAGGTCGACCAGTTGTCTATTTATTATTTTTTTTACTACGCATCAAGCTGCGCTGCTTGTCTTTGCTCCTGTGTGCTCGCGCACTGTCCTCCTTTCCCACTTATTTTTATTTTTATTTTATTTTTGATTTATTTTGTCAATTTAAAAAAAAATACGCATCGTGTTGTGCTGTTTGTGTTTGCTTGAGTGCATTCGCGCGCTCTCGTTTTCTCCACTTTACAATTTTTTTGTTATTATTTATCTATTCCTGAGAGTTTATCTTATTTTTTATTTGTTTATTTAAATGAAGTCGACCAGTTGCCTGCCCTTCCTTCCATTATCCGTCACGAGAAAAAACTGAACAAAGTTCTGAGGTCGACCTTGTAAAGTAAGGATTCAGGTCTGTCTGCTGTTTACCTTTGCTCCTGCGCGCACTGCCTTCTCTCCACATTTATGTGTTTGTTTGTTTGTCTATCTAATCTTTTGGGTTTTTATTTCTAATGAGGTCGACCAGTTGTCTATTTATTATTTTTTTTACCTACGCATCAAGCTGCCGCTGCTTGTCTTTGCTCCTGTGTGCTCGCGCACTCTCGCCTTTTCCACTTATTTTTATTTTTGATTTATTTTTGATTTATTTTGTCAATTTAAAAAAAAATACGCATCGTGCTGTGCTGTTTGTGTTTGCTTGAGTGCATTCGCGCGCTCTCTCGCTTTCTCCACTTTACAATTTTTTGTTATTATTTATCTATTCCTGAGAGTTTATCTTATTTTTTATTTGTTTATTGAAATGAAGTCGACCAGTTGCCTGCCCTTCCTTCCATTATCCGTCACCGAGACAAACTGAACAAAGTTCTGAGGTCGACCTTGTAAAGATAAGGATTCAGGTCTGTCTGCTGTTTACCTTTGCTCCTGCGCGCACTGGCCTTCTCTCCACATTTATGTGTTTTTTTGTTTGTCTATCTAATCTTTTGGGTTTTTATTTCTAATGAGGTCGACCAGCTGTCTATTTATTATTTTTTTTACTACGCATCAAGCTTCGCTGCTTGTCATTGCTCCTGTGTGCTCGCGCACTCTCTCGCCTTTTCCACTTATTTTTATTTTTGATTTATTTTTGATTTATTTGTCAATTTTAAAAACAATACGCATCGTGCTGTGCTGTTTGTGTTTGCTCGAGTGCATTCGCGCGCTCTCGCTTTCTCCACTTTACAATTTTTTTATTATTTATCTATTCTTGAGAGTTTATCTTATTTTTTATTTGTTTATTTAAATGAAGTCGACCAGTTGCCTGCCCTTCCTTCCATTATCCGTCACCGAGACAAAACTGAACAAAGTTCTGAGGTCGACCTTGTAAAGATAAGGAATCAGGTCTGTCTGCTGTTTAAACTTTGCTCCTGCGCGCACTGCCCTTCTCTCCACATTTATTGTCTTTGTTGGTTTGTCTATCTAATCTTTTGGGTTTTTATTTCTAATGAGGTCGACCAGTTGTCTATTTATTATTTTTTTTACTACGCATCAAGCTGCGCTGCTTGTCTTTGCTCCTGTGTGCTCGCGCACTCCTCCTCGCCTTTTCCACTTATTTTTATTTTTGATTTATTTTGCCAATTTAAAAAAAAATACGCATCGTGCTGTGCTGTTTGTGTTTGCTTGAGTGCATTCCGCGCGCTCTCGCTTTCTCTCCACTTTACAATTTTTTGTTATTATTTATCTATTCCTGAGAGTTTATCTTATTTTTTATGTAGTTATTTAAATGAAGTCGACCAGTTGCCTACCCTTCCTTCCATTATCCGTCACCGAGACAAACTGAACAAAGTTCTGAGGTCGACCTTGTAAAGATAAGGATTCAGGTCTGTCTGATGTTTACCTTTGCTCCTGCGCGCACTGCCCTTCTCTCCACATTTATGTGTTTGTTTGTTTGTCTATCTAATCTTTTGGGTTTTTATTTCTAATGAGGTCGACCAGTTGTCTATTTATTGTTTTTTTTACTACGCATCAAGCTGCGCTGCTTGTCTTTGCTCCTGTGTGCTCGCGCACTCTCCCATTTTCCAATTATTTTTATTTTGATTTATTTTTGATTTATTTTGTCAATTTAAAAAAAATTACGCATCGTGCCGTGCTGTTTGTGTTTGCTTGAGTGCATTCGCGCGCTCTATCGCTTTCCCTCCACTTTACAATTTTTTTGTTACTATTTATCTATTCCTGAGAGTTTATCTTATTTTTTATTTATTTATTTAAATGAAGTCGACCAGTTGCCTGCCCTTCCTTCCATTATCCGTCACCGAGACAAACTGAACAAAGTTCTGAGGTCGACCTTGTAAAGATAAGGAATCAGGTCCTTCTGCTGTTTACCTTTGCTCCTGCGCGCACTGCCCTTCTCTCCACATTTATGTGTTTGTTTGTTTGTCTACCTAATCTTTTGGGTTTTTATTTCTAATGAGGTCGACCAGTTGTCTATTTATTATTTTTTTTTACTACGCATCAAGCTGGCGCTGCTTGTCTTTGCTCCTGTGTGCTCGCGCACTCTCGCCTTTTCCACTTATTTTTATTTTTGATTTATTTTGTCAATTTAAAAAAAGAAATACGCATCGTGCTGTGCTGTTTGTGTTTGCTTGAGTGCATTCGCGTCCGCTCTCGCTTTCTCCACTTTACAATTTTTTTGTTATTATTTATCTATTCCTGAGTGTTTATCTTATTTTTTATTTGTTTATTTAAATGAAGTCGACCAGTTGCCTGCCCTCCTTCCATTATCCGTCACCGAGACAAACTGAACAAAGTTCTGAGGTCGACCATGTAAAGATAAGGATTCAGGTCTGTCTGCTGTTTACCTTTGCTCCTGCGCGGCACTGCCCTACTCTCCACATTTATGTGTTTGTTTGTCTATCTAATCTTTTGGGTTTTTATTTCTAATGAGGTCGACCAGTTGTCTATTTATTATTTTTTTTACTACGCATCAAGCTGCGCTGCTTGTCTTTGCTCCTGTGTGCTCGCGCACCTCTCGCCTTTTCCACTTATTTTTATTTTTGATTTATTTTTGATTTATTTTGTCAATTTAAAAAAAAATACGCATCGTGCTGTGCTGTTTGTGTTTGCTTGAGTGCATTCGCGAGCTCTCGCTTTCTCCACTTTACAATTTTTTTGTTATTATTTATCTATTCCTGAGAGTTTATCTTATTTTTTATTTGTTTATTTAAATGAAGTCGACCAGTTGCCTTGCCATTCCTTCCATTATCCGTCACCGAGACAAACTGAACAAAGTTCTGAGGTCGACCTTGTAAAGATAAGGATTCAGGTCTGTCTGCTGTTTACCTTTGCTCCTGCGCGCACTGCCCTTCTCTCCACATTTATGTCTTTGTTGGTTTGTCTATCTAATCTTTTGGGTTTTTATTTCTAATGAGGTCGACCAGTTGTCTATTTATTATTTTTTTTACTACGCATCAAGCTGCGCTGCTTGTCTTTGCTCCTGTGTGCTTGCGCACTCTCGCCTTTCCCACTCATTTTTATTTTTGATTTATTTTTGATTTATTTTGTCAATTTAAAAAAAAATACGCATCGTGCCGTGCTGTTTGTGTTTGCTTGAGTGCATTCGCGCGCTCCTCGCTTTCTCCACTTTACAATTTTTTGTTACTATTTATCTATTCCTGAGAGTTTATCTTATTTTCATTTATTTATTTAAATGAAGTCGACCAGTTGCCTGCCCTTCCTTCCATTATCCGTCACCGAGACAAACTGAACAAAGTTCTGAGGTCGACCTTGTAAAGATAAGGATTCAGGTCCTTCTGCTGTTTACCTTTGCTCCTGCGCGCACTGCCCTTCTCTCCACCTTTATGTGTTTGTTTGTCTATCTAATCTTTTGGGTTTTTATTTCTAATGAGGTCGACCAGTTGTCTATTTATTATTTTTTTTACTACGCATCAAGCTGCGCTGCTTTTCTTTGCTCCTGTGTGCTCGCGCACTCTCGCCTTTTCCACTTATTTTTATTTTTGATTTATTTTGTCAATTTAAAAAAAGAAATACGCATCGTGCTGTGCTGTTTTTGTTTGCTTGAGTACATTCGCGCGCGCTCTCGCTTCTCTCCACTTTACAATTTTTTTGTTACTATTTATCTATTCCTGAGAGTTTATCTTATTTTTCATTTATTTATTTAAATGAAGTCGACCAGTTGCCTGCCCTTCCTTCCATTATCCGTCACCGAGACAAACTGAACAAAGTTCTGAGGTCGACCTTGTAAAGATAAGGATTCAGGTCCTTCTGCTGTTTACCTTTGCTCCTGCGCCCACTGCCCTTCTCTCCACCTTTATGTGTTTGTTTGTCTATCTAATCTTTTGGGTTTTTATTTCTAATGAGGTCGACCAGTTGTCTATTTATTATTTTTTTTTACTACGCATCAAGCTGCGCTGCTTTTCTTTGCTCCTGTGTGCTCGCGCACTCTCGCCTTTTCCACTTATTTTTATTTTTGATTTATTTTGTCAATTTAAAAAAGAAATACGCATCGTGCTGTGCTGTTTGTGTTTGCTTGAGTGCATTCGCGCGCTCTCGCTTTCTCCACTTTACAATTTTTTTGTTATTATTTATCTATTCCTGAGAGTTTATCTTATTTTTTATTTGTTTATTTAAATGAAGTCGACCAGTTGCCTGCCCTTCCTTCCATTATCCCTCACCGAGACAAACTGAACAAAGTTCTGAGGTCGACCTTGTAAAGATAAGGATTCAGGTCTGTCTGCTGTTTACCTTTGCTCCTGCGCGCACTGCCCTTCTCTCCACATTTAAGTGTTTGTTTGTTTGTCTATCTAATCTTTTGGGTTTTTATTTCAAATGAGGTCGACCAGTTGTCTATTTATTATTTTTTTTACTACGCATCAAGCTGCGCTGCTTGTCTTTGCTCCTGTGTGCTCGCGCACTCTCACCTTTTCCCACTTATTTTTATTTTTGATTTATTTTGTCAATTTAAAAAAAATACGCATCGTGCTGTGCTGTTTGTGTTTGCGTGAGTGCATTCGCGCGCTCTCGCTTTCTCCACTTTACAATTTTTTTTGTTATTATTTATCTATTCCTGAGTGTTTATCTTATTTTTTATTTGTTTATTTAAATGAAGTCGACCAGTTGCCTGCCCTTCCTTCCATTATCCGTCACCGAGACAAACTGAACAAAGTTCTGAGGTCGACCTTGTAAAGATAAGGATTCAGGTAAGTCTGGTGTTTACCTTTGCTCCTGCGCGCACTGCCCTTCTCTCCACATTCATGTGTTTGTTTGTTTGTCTATCTAATCTTTTGGGTTTTTATTTCTAATGAGGTCGACCAGTTGTCTATTTATTATTTTTTTTTACTACGCATCAAGCTGCGCTGCTTGTCTTTGCTCCTGTGTGCTCGCGCACCCCTCGCATTTTCCACTTATTTTTATTTTTGATTTATTTTTGATTTATTTTGTCAATATTAAAAAAAAATACGCATCGTGCTGTGCTGTTTGTGTTTGCTCGAGTGCATTCGCGCGCTCTCGCTTTCTCTACTTTACAATTTTTTTTTATTATTTATCTATTCCTGAGAGTTTATCTTATTTTTTATTTGTTTATTTAGATGAAGTCGACCAGTTGCCTGCCCTTCCTTCCATTATCCGTCACCGAGAGAAACTGAACAAAGTTCTGAGGTCGACCTTGTAAAGATAAGGATTCATGTCTGTCTGCTGTTTACCTTTGCTCCTGCGCGCACTGCCCTTCTCTCCACATTTATGTGTTTGTTTGTCTATCTAATCTTTTGGGTTTTTATTTCTAATGAGGTCGACCAGTTGTCTATTTATTATTTTTTTTACTACGAATCAAGCTGCGCTGCTTGTCTTTGCTCCTGTGAGCTCGCGCACTCTCGCCTTTTCCACTTATTTTTATTTTTGATTTATTTTTGATTTATTTTGTCAATTTAAAAAAAAATACGCATCGTGCTGTGCTGTTTGTGTTTGCTTGAGTGCATTCGCGCGCTCTCGCTTTCCTCCACTTTACAATTTTTTTGTTATTATTTATCTATTCCTGAGAGTTTATCTTATTTTTTATTTGTTTATTTAAATGAAGTCGACCAGTTGCCTGCCCTTTCTTCCATTATCCGTCACCGAGACAAACTGAACAAAGTTCTGAGGTCGACCTTGTAAAGATAAGGATTCAGGTCTGTCTGCTGTTTACCTTTGCTCCTGCGAGCACTGCCCTTCTCTCCACATTTATGTGTTTGTTTGTTTGTCTATCTAATCTTTTGGGTTTTTATTTCTAATGAGGTCGACCAGTTGTCAATTTATTATTTTTTTTACTACGCATCAAGCTGCGCTGCTTGTCTTTGCTCCTGTGTGCTCGCGCACTCTCGCCTTTTCCACTTATTTTTATTTTTGATTTATTTTGTCAATTAAAAAAAAATACGCATCGTGCTGTGCTGTTTGGGTTTGCTTGAGTGCATTCGCGCGCTCTCGTCGCTTTCTCCACTTTACAATTTTTTTGTAATTATTCATCTATTCCTGAGAGTTTATCTTATTTTTTATTTGTTTATTTAAATGAAGTCGACCAGGTTGCCTGCCCTTCCTTCCATTATCCGTCACCGAGACAAACTGAACAAAGTTCTGAGGTCGACCTTGTAAAGATAAGGATTCAGGTCTGTCTGATGTTTACCTTTGCTCCTGCGCGCACTGCCCTTCTCTCCACATTTATGTGTTTGTTTGTTTGTCTATCTAATCTTTGGGTTTTCATTTCTAATGAGGTCGACCAGTTGTCTATTTATTATTTTTTTTACTACGCATCAAGCTGCGCTGCTTGTCTTTGCTCCTGTGTGCTCGCGCACTCTCGCCTTTTCCACTTATTTTTATTTTTTATTTATTTTGTCAATTTTAAAAAAGAAATACGCATCGTGCTGTGCTGTTTGTGTTTGCTTGAGTGCATTCGCGCGCTCTCGCTTTCTCCACTTTACAATTTTTTTGTTATTATTTATCTATTCCTGAGAGTTTATCTCATTTTTTATTTGTTTATTTAAATGAAGTCGACCAGTTGCCTGCCCTTCCTTCCATTATCCCTCACCGAGACAAACTGAACAAAGTTCTGAGGTCGACCTTGTAAAGATAAGGATTCAGGTCTGTCTGCTGTTTACCTTTGCTCCTGCGCGCACTGCCCTTCTCTCCACATTTATGTGTTTGTTTGTTTGTCTATCTAATCTTTTGGGGTTTTTATTTCTAATGAGGTCGACCAGTTGTCTATTTATTATTTTTTTTACTACGCATCAAGCTGCGCTGCTAGTCTTTGCTCCTGTGTGCTCGCGCACTCTCGCCTTTTCCACTTATTTTTATTTTTGATTTATTTTGTCAATTTAAAAAAAATACGCATCGTGCTGTGCTGTTTGTGTTTGCGTGAGTGCATTCGCGCGCTCTCGATTTCTCCACTTTACAACTTTTTTGTTATTATTTATCTATTCCTGAGAGTTTATCTTATTTTTTATTGTTTATTTAAATGAAGTCGACCAGTTGCCTGCCCTTTCTTCCATTATCCGTCACCGAGACAAACTGAACAAAGTTCTGAGGTCGACCTTGTAAAGATAAGGATTCAGGTCTGTCTGCTGTTTACCTTTGCTCTTGCGCGCACTGCCCTTCTCTCCACATTTATGTGTTTGTTTGATTGTCTATCTAATCTTTTGGGTTTTTATTTCTAATGAGGTCGACCAGTTGTCTATTTATTATTTTGTTTACTACGCATCAAGCTGCGCTGCTTGTCTTAGCTCCTGTGTGCTCGCGCACTCTCGCCTTTTCCACTTATTTTTATTTTTGATTTATTTTTGATTTATTTTGTCAATTTAAAAAAAAATACGCATCGTGCTGTGCTGTTTGTGTTTGCTTGAGTGCATTCGCGCGCTCCTCGCTTTCTCCACTTTACAATTTTTTTGTAATTATTCAATCTATTCCTGAGAGTTTATCTTATTTTTTATTTGTTTTATTTAAATGAAGTCGACCAGTTGCCTGCCCTTCCTTCCATTATCCGTCACCGAGACAAACTGAACAAAGTTCTGAGGTCGACCTTGTAAAGATAAGGATTCAGGTCTGTCTGATGTTTACCTTTGCTCCTGCGCGCACTGCCCTTCTCTCCACATTTATGTGTTTGTTTGTTTGTCTATCTAATCTTTTGGGTTTTTATTTCTAATGAGGTCGACCAGTTGTCTATTTATTATTTTTTTTACTACGCATCAAGCTGCGCTGCTTGTCTTTGCTCCTGTGTGCTCGCGCACTCTCGCCTTTTCCACTTTTTTTTATTTTTGATTTATTTTGTCAATTTTAAAAAAGAAATACGCATCGTGCTGTGCTGTTTGTGTTTGCTTGAGTGCATTCGCGCGCTCTCGCTTTTCTCCACTTTACAATTTTTTTTGTTATTATTTATCTATTCCTGAGAGTTTATCTCATTTTTTATTTGTTTATTTAAATGAAGTCGACCAGTTTGCCTGCCCTTCCTTCCATTATCCATCACCGAGACAAACTGAACAAAGTTCTGAGGTCGACCTTGTAAAGATAAGGATTCAGGTCTGTCTGCTGTTTACCTTTGCTCCTGCGCGCACTGCCCTTCTCTCCACATTTATGTGTTTGTTTGTTTGTCTATCTAATCTTTTGGGTTTTATTTCTAATGAGGTCGACCAGTTGTCTATTTATTATTTTTTTTACTACGCATCAAGCTGCGCTGCCTGTCTTTGCTCCTGTGTGCTCGCGCACTCTCGCCTTTTCCACTTATTTTTATTTTGATTTATTTTGTCAATTTAAAAAAAATACGCATCGTGCTGTGCTGTTTGTGTTTGCGTGAGTGCATTCGCGCGCTCTCGCTT
>NW_025961334.1:0-43594 GCF_023159225.1 Perognathus longimembris pacificus | reverse complement strand
CCCAGTACATTATCCTTTCCCCCGTGTAATTACCGTAACAATCACCAGCTGTTTTTATTCTCAGAAGGTTTACTCCGTGATATACAGCTGCCTATCCCCTTCGTAAGTGCAGGTCCTAAATGAGCTTATTTCTCTGTTCCCTCACAACAATCCACATTCTTTTGGGGAGTTACCAGTACAGTAACCACACCAGGAAGTACTTATTTTATTAAGCTACTGCTTTTCTTAATCTAGGTGGAGATATTTACTGATAAACAGCTACCTACGCAGCATGTTCATGTCGTTCCTAATTGAGCTCTTATCTCTCTCCCCTCACCACAAATCAGATTCTCTGAGGAATTCCAAGTACACTATCCTTTCCCCTGTGTAATTACCTTAACAAGCTCCAGCTGTTTTTATTCTCAGAAGGTTTACTCCCTGATATACAGCTGCCTACCCCCTTCGTAAGTGCACGTCATAAATGAGCTTTTTTCTCTGTTCCCTCACCACAATCCAGATTCTTTTGGGGAGTTACCAGTACAGTAACCATACCAGGAAGTACTTAATTTATTAAGCGGCTGCTTTTCTTAATCTCAGTGTAGATATTTACTGATAAACAGCTACCTAGGCAGCATTTTCATGACGTTCCTAAATGAGCTTTTATCTCTCTCCCCTCATCACAAATCAGATTCTCCTGAGGAGTTCCCAGTACATTATCCTTCCCCCTGTGTAATTACCGTAACAATCTCCAGCTGTTTTTATCTCAGAAGCTTTACTCCGTGATATACAGCTGCCTATCCCCTTCGTAAGTGCAGGTCTTAAATGAGCTTATTTCTCTGTTCCCTCACAACAATCCACATTCTTTTGGGGAGTTACTAGTACAGTAACCATACCAGGAAGTACTTAATTTATTAAGCTACTGCTTTTCTTAATCTCAGTGGAGATATTTACTGATAAACAGCTACGTACGCAGCATGTTCATGTCGTTCCTAAATGAGCTTTTATCTCTCTCCCCTCACAAAAAATCAGATTCTTCTGAGGAGTTCCCAGTACATTATCCTTTCCCCTGTGTATTTACCTTAACAAGCTCCAGCTGTTTTTATTCTCAGAAGGTTTACTCCCTAATATACAACTGCCTACCCCCTTCGTAAGTGCAGTTCCTAAATGAGCATTTTTCTCTGTTCCCTCACCACAATCCAGATTCTTTTGGGGAGTTACCAGTACAGTAACCATACCAGGAAGTACCTAATTTATTAAGCTACTGCTTTTCTTAATCTCAGTGGAGATATTTACTGATAAACAGCTACCTACGCAGCATGTTCATGTCATTCCTAAATGAGCTTTTATCTCTCTCCCCTCACCACAAATCAGATTCTTCTGAGGAGTTCCCAGTACATTATCCTTTCCCCTGTGTAATTACCTTAACAAGCTCCAGCTGTTTTTATTCTCAGAAGGTTTACTCCCTGATATACAGCTGCCTACCCCCTTCCTAAGTGCAGGTCCTAAATGAGCTTTTTTCTCTGTTCCCCTCACCACAATCCAGATTCTTTTGGGGAGTTACCAGTACAGTAACCATACCAGGAAGTACTTAATTTATTAAGCTACTGCTTTTCTTAATCTCAGTGGAGATATTTACTGATAAGCAGCTACCTACGCAGCATATTCATGTCGTTCCTAAATGAGCTTTTATCTCTCTCCCCTCACCACAAATCAGATTCTTCTGAGGAGTTCCCAGTAAATTATCCTTTCCCCTGTGTAATTACCTTAACAAGCTCCAGCTGTTTTTATTCTCAGAAGGTTTACTCCCTGATATAAAGCTGCCTACCCTCTTCGTAAGTGCAGGTCCTAAATGAGCTTTTTTCTCTGTTCCCTCACCACAATCCAGATTCTTTTTGGGAGTTACCAGTACAGTAACCATACCAGGAAGTACTTAATTTATTAAGCTACTGCTTTTCTTAATCTCAGTGGAGATATTTACTGATAAACAGCTACCTACGCAGCATGTTCATGTCGTTAGTAAATGAGCTTTTATCTCTCTCCCCTCACCACAAATCAGATTCTTCTGAGGAGTTCCCAGTACATTATCCTTTCCCCTGTGTAATTACCGTAACAAGCTCCAGCTGTTTTTATTCTCAGAAGGTTTACTCCCTGATATTCAGCTGCCTACCCCCTTCGTAAGTGCAGGTCCTAAATGAGCTTTTTTCTCTGTTCCCTCACTAAAATCCAGATTCTTTTGGGAGTTACCAGTACAGTAACCATACTAGGAAGTACTTAATTTATTTAGCTACTGCTTTTCTTAATCTCAGTGGAGATATTTACTGATAAACAGCTACCTACGTAGCATGTTCATGTCGTTCCGAAATGAGCTTTTATCTCTCTCCCCTCACCACAAATCAGATTCTTCTGAATTGTTCCAGTACATTATCCTTTCCCCTGTGTAATTACCTTAACAAGCTCCAGCTGTTTTTATTCTCAGAAGGTTTACTCCCTGATATACAGCTGCCTACCCCCTTCGTAAGTGCAGGTCCTAAATGAGCTTTTTTCTCTGTTCCCTCACCACAATCCAGATTCTTTTGGGGAGTTACCAGTACAGTAAACCATACCAGGAAGTACTTAATTTATTAAGCTACTGCTTTTCTTAATCTCAGTGGAGATATTTACTGATAAACAGCTACGTACGCAGCATGTTCATGTCGTTCCTAAATGAGCTTTTATCTCTCTCCCCTCACCACAAATCAGATTTTTCTGAGGAGTTCCCAGTACATTATCCTTTCCCCTGTGTAATTACCTTATCAAGCTCCAGCTGTTTTTATTCTCAGAAGGTTTACTCCCTGATATACAGCTGCCTACACCCTTCGTAAGGGCAGGTCCTAAATGAGCTTTTTTCTCTGTTCGCTCACCACAATCCAGATTGTTTTGGGGAGTTACCAGTACAGTAAACATACCAGGAAGTACTTAATTTATTAAGCTACTGCTTTTCTTAATCTCAGTGGAGATATTTACTGATAAACAGCTACCTACGCAGCATGTTCATGTCGTTCCTAAATGAGATTTTATCTCTCTACCCTCCCAAAAATCAGACTCTTCTGAGGAGTTTCCAGTACATTATCCTTTCCCCTGTGTAATTACCTTAACAAGCTCCAGCTGTTTTTATTCTCAGAAGGTTTACTCCCTGATATACAGCTGCCTACCCCCTTCGTAAGTGCAGGTCCTAAATGAGCTATTTTCTCTGTTCCCTCACCACAATCCAGATTCTTTTGGGGAGTTACCAGTACAGTAACCATCCCAGGAAGTACTTAATTTATTAAGCTACTGCTTTTCTTAATCTCAGTAGAGATATTTAGTGATAAACAGCTACCTACACAGTATGTTCATGTCGGTTCTTAATGAGCTTTTATCTCTCTCCCCTCACCACAAATCAGATTCTTCTAAGGAGTTCCCAGTACATTATCCTTTCCCCTGTGTAAGTACCTTAACAAGCTCCAGCTGTTTTTATTCTCAGAAGGTTTACTCCCTGATATATAGCTGCTTAACCCTTCGTAAGTGCAGGTCCTAAATGAGCTTTTTTCTCTGTTAAATTACCACAATCCAGATTCTATTGGGGAGTTACCAGTACAGTAACCATCCCAGGAAGTACTTAATTTATTAAGCTACTGCTTTTCTTAATCTCAGTAGAGATATTTAGTGATAAACAGCTACCTACACAGTATGTTCATGTCGTTTCTACATGAGCTTTTATCTCTCTCCCCTCATCACAAATCAGATTCTTCTGAGGAGTTCCCAGTTCATTATCCTTTCCCCTGTGTAATTACCTTAACAAGCTCCAGCTGTTTTTATTCTCAGAAGGTTTACTCCGTGATATACAGCTGCCTAGCCCCTTCCTAAGTGCAGGTCCTAAATGAGCTTTTTTTCTCTGTTCCCTCACCACAATCCAGATTCTTTTGGGGAGTTACCAGTACAGTAACCATACCAGGAAGTACTTAATTTATTAGCTACTGCTTTCTTAATCTCAGTGGAGATATTTACTGATAAACAGATACCTATGCAGCATGTTCATGTCGTTCCTAAATGAGCTTTTATCTCTCTCCCCTCACCACAAATCAGATTCTTCTGAGGAGTTCCAGTACATTACCCTTTCCCCTGTGTAATTACCTTAACAAGCTCCAGCTGTTTTATTCTCAGAAGGTTTACTCCCTGATATATAGCTGCCTAACCCCTTCGTAAGTGCAGGTCCTAAATGAGCTTTGTTCTCTGTTCCCTCACCATAATCCAGATTTTTTGGGGAGTTACCAGTACAGTAACCATACCAGTAAGTACTTAATTTATTAAGCTACTGCTTTTCTTAATCTCAGTGGAGATATTTACTGATAAACAGCTACCTATGCAGCATGTACATGTCGGTCCTATATGAGCTTTTATCTCTCTCCCCTCACCACAAATCAGATTCTTCTGAGAGTTCCCAGTACATTACCCTTTCCCCTGTGTAATTACCTTAACAAGCTCCAGCTGTTTTTATTCTCAGAAGGTTTACTCCCTGATATATAGCTGCCTAACCCCTTCGTAAGTGCAGGTCCTAAATGAGGTTTTTTCTCTGTTCCCTCACCACAATCCAGATTTTTCGGGGAGTTACCAGTACAGTAACCATACCAGGAAGTACTTAATTTATTAAGCTACTGCTTTTCTTAATCTCAGTGGAGATATTTACTGATAAACAGCTACCTACGCAGCATGTTCATGTCGTTCCTAAATGAGCTTTTATCTCTCTCCCCTCACCACAAATCAGATTTTCTGAGGAGTTCCCAGTACATTAATCTTTCCCCTGTGTAATTACCTTAACAAGCTCCAACTGTTTTTATTCTCAGAAGGTTTACTCCCTGATATACAGCTGCCTACCCCTTCGTAAGTGCAGGTCCTAAATGAGCTTTTTTCTCTGTTCGCTCACCACAATCCACATTCTTTTGGGGAGTTACCAGTACAGTAACCATACCAGGAAGTACTTAATTTATTAAGCTACTGCTTTTCTTAATCTCATTGGAGATATTTACTGATAAACAGCTACCTACGCAGCATGTTCATGTCGTTCCTAAATGAGCTTTTATCTCTCTCCCCTCACCACAAATCAGATTCTTCTGAGGAGTTCCCAGTACATTATCCTTTCCCCTGTGTAATTCCCTTAAAAAGCTCCAGCTGTTTTTATTCTCAGAAGGTTTACTCCCTGACATATAGCTGCTTAACCCCTTCGTAAGTGCAGGTCCTAAATGAGCTTTTTTCTCTGTTCAATCACCACAATCCAGATTCTATTGGGGAGTTACCAGTACAGTAACCATCCCAGGAAGTACTTAATTTATTAAGCTACTGCTTTTCTTAATCTCAGTAGAGATATTTAGTGATAAACAGCTACCTACACAGTATGTTCATGTCGTTTCTAAATGAGCTTTTATCTCTCTCCCCTCATCTCAAATCAGATTCTTCTGAGGAGTTCCCAGTACATTATCCTTTCCCCTGTGTAATTACCTTTACAAGCTCCAGCTGTTTTTATTCTCAGAAGGTTTACTCCGTGATATACAGCTGCCTACCCCCCTCCTAAGTGCATGTCCTAAATGAGCTTTTTTCTCTGTTCCCTCACCACAATCCAGATTCTTTTGGGGAGTTACCAGTACAGTATCCATACCATGAAGTACTTAATTTATTAAGGTACTGCTTTTCTTAATCTCAGTGGAGATATTTGCTGATATACAGCTACGTATGCAGCATGTTCATGTCGTTCCTAAATGAGCTTTTATCTCTCTCCCCTCACCACAAATCAGATTCTTCTGAGGAGTTCCCAGTACATTATCCTTTCCCCTGGTTAATTACCTTAACAAGCTCCAGCTGTTTTTATTCTCAGAAGGTTTACTCCCTGATATATAGCTGCCTAACCCCTTCGTAAGTGCAGGTCCTAAATGAGCTTTTTTCTCTTTTCCCTCACCACAATCCAGATTCTTTTGGAGAGTTACCAGTACAGTAACCATACCAGGAAGTACTTAATTTATTAAGCTACTGCTTTCTTAATCTCAGTGGAGATATTTACTGATAAACAGCTACCTACCCAGGATGTTCATGTCGTTCCTAAATGAGCTTTTATCTCTCTCCCCTCACCACAAATCAGATTCTTCTGAGGAGTTCCCAGTACATTATCCTTTCCCCTGTGTAATTACCTTAACAAGCTCCAGCTGTTTTTATTCTCAGAAGGTTACTCCCTGATATATAGCTGCCTAACCCCTTCGTAAGTGCAGGTCCTAAATGAGCTCTTTTCTCTGTTCCCTCAAAACAATCCAGATTCTTTTGGAGAGTTACCAGTACAGTAACCATACCAGGAAGTACTTAATTTATTAAGCTACTGCTTTTCTTATCTCAGTGGAGATATTTACTGATAAACAGCTACCTATGCAACATGTTCATGTCATTCCTATATGAGCTTTTATCTCTCTCCCCTCACCACAAATCAGATTCTTGTGAGGAGTTCCCAGTACATTATCGTTTCACCTGTGTAATTACCTTAACAAACTCCAGCTGTTTTTATTCTCAGAAGGTTTACCTCCCTGATATTTAGCTGCCTAACCCCTTCGTAAGTGCAGGTCAAAATTGACCTTTTTTCTCTGTTCCCTCACCACAATCAGATTCTTTAGGGGATTTACCAGTACAGTAACCATACCAGGAAGTACTTAATTTATTAAGCTACTGCTTTCTTAATCTCAGTGGAGATATTTACTGATAAACAGCTACCTACGCAGCATGTTCATGTCGTTCCTAAATGAGCTATTATGTCTCTCCCAAAACCACAAATCAGATTCTTCTGAGGAGTTCCCAGTACATTATCCTTTCCCCTGTGTAATTACCTTAACAAGCTCCAGCTGTTTTTATTCTCAGAAGGTTTACTCCCTGATATAGAGCTGCCTACCCCCTTCATAAGTGCAGGTGCTAAATGACCTTTTTCTCCGTTCTCTCACCACAATCCAGATTCTTTTGGGGAGTTACCAGTACAGTAACCATACCAGGAAGTCATAATTTATTAAGCTACTGCTTTTCTTAATCTCAGTGGAGATATTTACTGATAAACAGCTACCTACACAGCATGTTCATGTCGTTCCTAAATGAGCTTTTATCTCTCTCCCCTCACCCACAAATCAGATTCTTCTGAGGAGTTCCCAGTACATTATCCTTTCCCCTGTGTAATTACCTTTACAAGCTCCAGCTGTTTTTATTCTCAGAAGGTTTACTCCCTGATATACAGCTGCCTACCCCCCTTCGTAAGTGCAGGTCCTAAATGAGCTTTTTTCTCTGTTCCCTCACCACAATCCAGATTCATTTGGGAGTTACCAGTATAGTAACCATACCAGGAAGTACTTACTTTATTAAGCTGCTGCATTTCTTAATCTCAGTGGAGATATTTACTGATAAACAGCTACCTATGCAGCATGTTCATGTCGTTCCTAAATTAGCTTTTATCTCTCTCCCCTCACCACAAATCAGATTCTTTTGAGGAGTTCCCAGTACATTATCCTTTCCCCTGTGTAATTACCTTAACAAGCTCCAGCTGTTTTTATTCTCAGAAGGTTTACTCCCTGATATACAGCTGCCTACCCCCCTCCTAAGTGCATGTCCTAAATGAGCTTTTTTCTCTGTTCCCTCACCACAATCCAGATTCTTTTGGGGAGTTACCAGTACAGTATCCATACCATGAAGTACTTAATTTATTAAGGTACTGCTTTTCTTAATCTCAGTGGAGATATTTGCTGATATACAGCTACGTATGCAGCATGTTCATGTCGTTCCTAAATGAGCTTTTATCTCTCTCCCCTCACCACAAATCAGATTCTTCTGAGGAGTTCCCAGTACATTATCCTTTCCCCTGGTTAATTACCTTAACAAGCTCCAGCTGTTTTTATTCTCAGAAGGTTTACTCCCTGATATATAGCTGCCTAACCCCTTCGTAAGTGCAGGTCCTAAATGAGCTTTTTTCTCTTTTCCCTCACCACAATCCAGATTCTTTTGGAGAGTTACCAGTACAGTAACCATACCAGGAAGTACTTAATTTATTAAGCTACTGCTTTTCTTAATCTCAGTGGAGATATTTACTGATAAACAGCTACCTACCCAGGATGTTCATGTCGTTCCTAAATGAGCTTTTATCTCTCTCCCCTCACCACAAATCAGATTCTTCTGAGGAGTTCCCAGTACATTATCCTTTCCCCTGTGTAATTACCTTAACAAGCTCCAGCTGTTTTTATTCTCAGAAGGTTTACTCCCTGATATATAGCTGCCTAACCCCTTCGTAAGTGCAGGTCCTAAATGAGCTCTTTTCTCTGTTCCCTCAAAACAATCCAGATTCTTTTGGAGAGTTACCAGTACAGTAACCATACCAGGAAGTACTTAATTTATTAAGCTACTGCTTTTCTTAATCTCAGTGGAGATATTTACTGATAAACAGCTACCTATGCAACATGTTCATGTCATTCCTATATGAGCTTTTATCTCTCTCCCCTCACCACAAATCAGATTCTTGTGAGGAGTTCCCAGTACATTATCGTTTCACCTGTGTAATTACCTTAACAAACTCCAGCTGTTTTTATTCTCAGAAGGTTTACTCCCTGATATTTAGCTGCCTAACCCCTTCGTAAGTGCAGGTCAAAATTGACCTTTTTTCTCTGTTCCCTCACCACAATCCAGATTCTTTTGGGGATTTACCAGTCCAGTAACCATACCAGGAAGTACTTAATTTATTAAGCTACTGCTTTTCTTAATCTCAGTGGAGATATTTACTGATAAACAGCTACCTACGCAGCATGTTCATGTCGTTCCTAAATGAGCTATTATGTCTCTCCCAAAACCACAAATCAGATTCTTCTGAGGAGTTCCCAGTACATTATCCTTTCCCCTGTGTAATTACCTTAACAAGCTCCAGCTGTTTTTATTCTCAGAAGGTTTACTCCCTGATATAGAGCTGCCTACCCCCTTCATAAGTGCAGGTGCTAAATGACCTTTTTCTCCGTTCTCTCACCACAATCCAGATTCTTTTGGGGAGTTACCAGTACAGTAACCATACCAGGAAGTCATAATTTATTAAGCTACTGCTTTTCTTAATCTCAGTGGAGATATTTACTGATAAACAGCTACCTACACAGCATGTTCATGTCGTTCCTAAATGAGCTTTTATCTCTCTCCCCTCACCACAAATCAGATTCTTCTGAGGAGTTCCCAGTACATTATCCTTTCCCCTGTGTAATTACCTTTACAAGCTCCAGCTGTTTTTATTCTCAGAAGGTTTACTCCCTGATATACAGCTGCCTACCCCCTTCGTAAGTGCAGGTCCTAAATGAGCTTTTTTCTCTGTTCCCTCACCACAATCCAGATTCATTTGGGGAGTTACCAGTATAGTAACCATACCAGGAAGTACTTACTTTATTAAGCTGCTGCTTTTCTTAATCTCAGTGGAGATATTTACTGATAAACAGCTACCTATGCAGCATGTTCATGTCGTTCCTAAATTAGCTTTTATCTCTCTCCCCTCACCACAAATCAGATTCTTTTGAGGAGTTCCCAGTACATTATCCTTTCCCCTGTGTAATTACCTTAACAAGCTCCAGCTGTTTTTATTCTCAGAAGGTTTACTCCCTGATATACAGCTGCCTACCCCCTTCGTAAGTGCAGGTCCTAAATGAGCTTTTTTCTCTGTTCCCTCACCACAATCCAGATTCTTTTGGGGAGTTACCAGTACAGTAACCATACCAGGAAGTACTTAATTTGTTAAGCTACTGCTTTTCTTAATCTCACTGGAGATATTTTCTCATAAACAGCTACCTACGCAGCATGTCCATGTCGTTCCTAAATTAGCTTTTATCTCTCTCCCCTCACCATAAATCAGATTCTTCTGAGGAGTTCCCAGTACATTATCCTTTCCCCTGTGTAATTACCTTAATAAGCTCCAGGTGTTTTTATTCTCAAAAGCTTTACTCCCTGATATACAGCTGCCTAACCCCTTCGTAAGTGCAGGTCCTAAATGAGGTTTTTTCTCTGTTCCCTCACCACAATCCAGATTCTTTTGGGGAGTTACCAGTACAGTAATCATACCAGGAAGTACTTAATTTTTTAAGCTACTGCTTTTCTTAATCTCAGTGGAGATATTTACTGATAAACAGCTACCTACGCAGCATGTTCATGTCTTTCCTAAATGAGCTTTTATCTCTCTCCCCTCACCACAAATCAGATTCTTCTGAGGAGTTCCAGTACATTATCCTTTCCCCTGTGTAATTACCTTAACAAGCCCCAGCTCTTTTTATTCTCAGAAGGTTTACTCCCTGATATACAGCTGCCTACCCCCTTCGTAAGTGCAGGTCCTAAATGAGCTTTTTTTCTCTGTTCCCTCACCACAATCCAGATTCTTTTGGGGAGTTACCAGTACAGTAACCATACCAGGAAGTACTTAATTTGTTAAGCTACTGCTTTTCTTAATCTCAGTGGAGATATTTACTGATAAACAGCTACCTACGCAGCATGTTCCTGTCGTTCCTAAATGAGCTTTTATCTCTCTCCCCTCACCACAGATCAGATTCTTCTGAGGAGTTCCCAGTACATTATCCTTTCCCCTGTGTAATTACCTTAACAAGCTCCAGCTGTTTTTATTCTCAGAAGGTTTACTCCCTGATATACAGATGCCTACCCCCTTCGTAAGTGCAGGTCTTAAATGAGCTTTTTTCTCTGTTCCCTCACCACAATCCAGATTCTTTTGGGGAGTTACCAGTACAGTAACCATACCAGGAAGTACTTAATTTATTAAGCTACTGCTTTTCTTAATCTCTGTGGAGATATTTACTGATAAACTGCTACCTACGCAGCACTTTCATGTCGTTCCTAAGTGAGCTTTTACCTCTCTCCCCTCACCACAAATCAGATTCTTTTGAGGAGTTCCCAGTACATTATCCTTTCCTCTGTGTAATTCCCTTAACAAGCTCCAGCTCTTTTTATTCTCAGAATGGATACTCCCTGATATACAGCTGCCTACACCCTTCGTAATGCAAGTCCTAAATGAGCTTTTTTCTCTGTTTCCTCACCACAATCCAGATTCTTTTGGGAAGTTACCAGTACAGTAACCATACCAGGACGTACTTAATTTATTAAGCTAGTGCTTTTCTTCATCTCAGTGGAGATATTTACTGATAAGCAGCTACCTACGCAGCATGTTCATGTCGTTCTAAAATGAGCTTTTATCTCTCTCCCCTCACCACAAATCAGATTCTTCTGAGGAGTTCCCAGTACAATATACTTTACCCTGTGTAATTACCTTAAAAAGCTCCAGCTGTTTTATTCTCAGAAAGGATACTCCCTGATATACAGCTGCCTACTACCTTCGTAAATGCAGGCCCTAAATGAGCTTTTTTCTCTGTTCCCTCACCACAATCCAGATTCTTTGGGGAGTTACCAGTACAGTAACCATACCAGGAAGTACTTAATTTATTAAGCTACTTCTTCTCTTAATCTCAGTGGAGATATTTACTGATAAACAGCTACGTATGCAGCATGTTGATGTCGTTCCTAAATGAGCTTTTATCTCTCTCCCCTCACCACAAATCAGATTCTTCTGAGGAGTTCCCAGTACATTATCCTTTCCCCTGTGTAATTACCTTAATAAACTCCAGGTGTTTTTATTCTCAAAAGCTTTACTCCCTGATATACAGCTGCCTACCCCATTCGTAAGTGCAGGTCCTAAATGAGCTTTTTTCTCTGTTCCCTCACCACAATCCAGATTCTTTTGGGGAGTTACCAGTACAGTAACCATACCAGGACGTTCTTAATTTATTAAGCTAGTGCTTTTCTTAATCTCAGTGGAGATATTTACTGATAAATAGCTACCTACGCAGCATGTTCATGTCTTTGTTAAATGAGCTTTTATCTCTCTCCCCTCACCACAAATCAGATTCTTCTGAGGAGTTCCCAGTACATTATCCTTTCCCATGTGTAATTACCTTAAAAAGCTCCAGCTGTTTTTATTCTCAGAAGGTTTACTCTCTGATATACAGCTTCCTACCCCCTTCCTAAGTGCAGGTCCCTAATGAGCTTTTTTCTCTGTTCCCACACCACAATCAAGATTCCTTTGGGGAGTTACCAGTAGAGTAACCATACCAGGAAGTACTTAATTTAATAAGCTACTGCTTTTCTTAATCTCAGTGGAGATATTTACTGATAAACAGCTACGTACGCAGCATGTTCATGTCGTTCCTAAATGAGCTTTTATCTCTCTCCCCTCACCACAAATCAGATTCTTCTGAGGAGTTCCCAGTACATTATCCTTTCCCCTGTGTAATTACCTTAACAATCTCCAGCTGTTTTTATTCTCAGAAGGTTTACTCCCTGATATACAGCTGCCTACCCCCTTCGTAAGTGCAGGTCCTAAATGAGCTTTTTTCTCTGTTCCCTCACCAAAATCCAGATTCTTTGGAGAGTTACCAGTACAGTAACCATACCAGGAAGTACTTAATTTATTAAGCTACTGCTTTTCTTAATCTCAGTGGAGATATTTACTGATAAACAGCTACATACACAGCATGTTCATGTCGTTCCTAAATGAGCTTTTATCTCTCTCCCCTCACCACAAATCAGATTCTTCTGAGGAGTTCCCAGTACATTATCCTTTCCCCTGTGTAATTACCTTAACAAGCTCCAGCTGTTTTTATTCTCAGAAGGTTTACTCCCTGATATACAGCTGCCTACCCCCTTCGTAAGTGCAGGTCTTAATGAGCTTTTTTCTCTGTTCCCTCACCACAATCCAGATTCTTTTTGGGAGTTACCAGTACAGTAACCATACCAGGAAGTACTTAATATATTATGCTACTGCTTTTCTTAACCTCAGTGGAGATATTTACTGATAAACCGCTACGTACGCAGCATGTTCATGTCGTTCCTAAATGAGCTTTTATCTCTCTCCCCTCACCACAAATCAGATTCTTCTGAGGAGTTCCCAGTACATTATCCTTTTCCCTGTGTAATTACCTTAACAACCTCCAGGTGTTTTTGTTCTCAGAAGGTTTACTCCCTGATATTCAGCTGCCTACCCCCTTCATAAGTGCAGGTCCTAAATGAGCTTTTATCTCTCTCCCCTCACCACAAATCAGATTCTTCTGAGGAGTTCCCAGTACATTATCCTTTCCCCTGTGTAAGTACCTTAACAAGCTCCAGCTGTTTTTATTCTCAGAAGGTTTACTCCCTGATATACAGCTACCTACCCCCTTCGTAAGTGCAGGTCCTAAATGAGCTTTTTTGGCTGTTCCCTCACCATAATCCAGATTCTTTTGGGGAGTTACTAGTACAGTAACCATACCAGGAAGTACTTAATTTATTAAGCTACTGCTTTTCTTAATCTCAGTGGAGATATTTACTGATAAACAGCTACCTACGCAGCATGTTCATGTCGTTCCTAAATGAGCTTTTATCTCTCTCCCATCACCACAAATCAGATTCTTCTGAGGAGATCCCAGTACATTATCCTTTCCCCTGTGTAATTACCTTAACAAGCTCCAGCTGTTTTTATTCTCAGAAGGTTTCCTCCCTGATATACAGCTGCCTACCCCCTTCGTAAGTGCAGGTCCTAAATGAGCTTTTTTCTCTGTTCCCTCACCACAATCCAGATTCTTTGGGGAGTTACCAGTACAGTAACCATACCAGGAAGTACTTAATTTATTAAGCTACTTCTTCTCTTAATCTCAGTGGAGATATTTACTGATAAACAGCTACGTATGCAGCATGTTGATGTCGTTCCTAAATGAGCTTTTATCTCTCTCCCCTCACCACAAATCAGATTCTTCTGAGGAGTTCCCAGTACATTATCCTTTCCCCTGTGTAATTACCTTAATAAACTCCAGGTGTTTTTATTCTCAAAAGCTTTACTCCCTGATATACAGCTGCCTACCCCATTCGTAAGTGCAGGTCCTAAATGAGCTTTTTTCTCTGTTCCCTCACCACAATCCAGATTCTTTTGGGGAGTTACCAGTACAGTAACCATACCAGGACGTTCTTAATTTATTAAGCTAGTGCTTTTCTTAATCTCAGTGGAGATATTTACTGATAAATAGCTACCTACGCAGCATGTTCATGTCTTTGTTAAATGAGCTTTTATCTCTCTCCCCTCACCACAAATCAGATTCTTCTGAGGAGTTCCCAGTACATTATCCTTTCCCATGTGTAATTACCTTAAAAAGCTCCAGCTGTTTTTATTCTCAGAAGGTTTACTCTCTGATATACAGCTTCCTACCCCCTTCCTAAGTGCAGGTCCCTAATGAGCTTTTTTCTCTGTTCCCACACCACAATCAAGATTCCTTTGGGGAGTTACCAGTAGAGTAACCATACCAGGAAGTACTTAATTTAATAAGCTACTGCTTTTCTTAATCTCAGTGGAGATATTTACTGATAAACAGCTACGTACGCAGCATGTTCATGTCGTTCCTAAATGAGCTTTTATCTCTCTCCCCTCACCACAAATCAGATTCTTCTGAGGAGTTCCCAGTACATTATCCTTTCCCCTGTGTAATTACCTTAACAATCTCCAGCTGTTTTTATTCTCAGAAGGTTTACTCCCTGATATACAGCTGCCTACCCCCTTCGTAAGTGCAGGTCCTAAATGAGCTTTTTTCTCTGTTCCCTCACCAAAATCCAGATTCTTTGGAGAGTTACCAGTACAGTAACCATACCAGGAAGTACTTAATTTATTAAGCTACTGCTTTTCTTAATCTCAGTGGAGATATTTACTGATAAACAGCTACATACACAGCATGTTCATGTCGTTCCTAAATGAGCTTTTATCTCTCTCCCCTCACCACAAATCAGATTCTTCTGAGGAGTTCCCAGTACATTATCCTTTCCCCTGTGTAATTACCTTAACAAGCTCCAGCTGTTTTTATTCTCAGAAGGTTTACTCCCTGATATACAGCTGCCTACCCCCTTCGTAAGTGCAGGTCTTAATGAGCTTTTTTCTCTGTTCCCTCACCACAATCCAGATTCTTTTTGGGAGTTACCAGTACAGTAACCATACCAGGAAGTACTTAATATATTATGCTACTGCTTTTCTTAACCTCAGTGGAGATATTTACTGATAAACCGCTACGTACGCAGCATGTTCATGTCGTTCCTAAATGAGCTTTTATCTCTCTCCCCTCACCACAAATCAGATTCTTCTGAGGAGTTCCCAGTACATTATCCTTTTCCCTGTGTAATTACCTTAACAACCTCCAGGTGTTTTTGTTCTCAGAAGGTTTACTCCCTGATATTCAGCTGCCTACCCCCTTCATAAGTGCAGGTCCTAAATGAGCTTTTATCTCTCTCCCCTCACCACAAATCAGATTCTTCTGAGGAGTTCCCAGTACATTATCCTTTCCCCTGTGTAAGTACCTTAACAAGCTCCAGCTGTTTTTATTCTCAGAAGGTTTACTCCCTGATATACAGCTACCTACCCCCTTCGTAAGTGCAGGTCCTAAATGAGCTTTTTTGGCTGTTCCCTCACCATAATCCAGATTCTTTTGGGGAGTTACTAGTACAGTAACCATACCAGGAAGTACTTAATTTATTAAGCTACTGCTTTTCTTAATCTCAGTGGAGATATTTACTGATAAACAGCTACCTACGCAGCATGTTCATGTCGTTCCTAAATGAGCTTTTATCTCTCTCCCCTCACCACAAATCAGATTCTTCTGAGGAGTTCCCAGTACATTATCCTTTCCCCTGTGTAATTACCTTAACAATCTCCAGCTGTTTTTATTCTCAGAAGGTTTACTCCCTGATATACAGCTGCCTACCCCCTTCGTAAGTGCAGGTCCTAAATGAGCTTTTTTCTCTGTTCCCTCACCACAATCCAGATTCTTTGGAGAGTTACCAGTACAGTAACCATACCAGGAAGTACTTAGTTTATTAAGCTACTGCTTTTCTTAATCTCAGTGGAGATATTTACTGGTAAACAGCTACGTATGCAGCATGTTCATGTCGTTCCTAAATGAGCTTTTATCTCTCTCCCCTCACCACAAATCAGATTCTTCTGAGGAGTTCCCAGTACTTTATCCTTTCCCCTGTGTAATTACCTTAACAAGCTCCAGCTGTTTTTATTCTCAGAAGTTTTACTCCCTGATATATAGCTGCCTAAACCCTTCGTAAGTGCAGGTCCTAAATGAGCTTTTTTCTCTGTTCCCTCACCACAATCCAGATTCTTTTGGGGAGTTATCAGTACAGTAACCATACCAGGAAGTACTTAATTTATTAAGCTACTGCTTTTCTTAATCTCAGTGGAGATATTTACTGATAAACAGCTACCTACGCAGCATGTTCATGTCGTTCCTAAATGAGCTTTTATCTCTCTCTCCTCACCACAAATCAGATTCTTCTGAGGAGTACCCAGTACATTATCCTTTCCCCTGTGTAATTACCTTAACAAGCTCCAGCTGTTTTTATTCTCAGAAGGTTTACTCCCTGATATACAGCTGCCTAACCCCTTCGTAAGTGCAGGTCCTAAATGAGCTTTTTTCTCTGTTCCCTCACCACAATCCAGATTCTTTTGGGGAGTTACCAGTACAGTATGCATAGAAGGAAGTACTTAATTTATTAAGCTAATGCTTTTCTTAATCTCAGTGGAGATATTTACTCATAAACAGCTACCTACGCAGCATGTTCATGTCGTTCTAAAATGAGCTTTTATCTCTCTCCCCTCACCACAAATAAGATTCTTCTGAGGAGTTCCAGGTACATTATCCTTTCCCCTGTGTAATTACCTTACCAAGCTCCAGCTGTTTTTATTCTCAGAAGGTTTACTCCCTGATATACAGCTGCCTACCCCCTTCGTAAGTGCAGGTCCTAAATGAGCTTTTTTCTCTGTTCCCTCACCACAATCCAGATTCTTTTGGGGAGTTACCAGTACAGTAACCATACCAGGAAGTACTTAATTTATTAAGCTACTGCTTTTCTTAATCTCAGTGGAGATATTTACTGATAAACAGCTACCTATGCAGCATGTTCATGTCGTTACTAAATGAGCTTTTATCTCTCTCCCCTCACCACCAATCAGATTCTTCTGAGGAGTTCCCAGTACATTATCCTTTCCCCTGTGTAATTACCTATATAAGCTCCAGCTGTTTTTATTCTCAGAAGGTTTACTCCCTGATATACAGCTGCCTACCCCCTTTGTAAGTGCAGGTCCTAAATGAGCTTTTTTCTCTGTTCCCTCACCACAATCCAGATTCTTTTGGGAAGTTACCAGTACAGTAACCATACGAGGAAGTACTTAATTTATTAAGCTACTTCTTTTCTTAATCTCAGTGGAGATATTTACTGATAAGCAGCTACCTACGCAGCATGTTCATGTCGTTCTTAAATGAGCTTTTATCTCTCTCCCCTCACCACAAATCAGGTTCTTCTGAGGAGTTCCCAGTACATTATCCTTTCCCCTGTGTAATTACCTTAACAAGCTCCAGCTGTTTTTATCTCAGAAGGTTTACTCCCTGATATACAGCTGCCTACCCCCTTCGTAAATGCACGTCCTAAATGAGCTTTTTTCTCTGTTCCCTCACCACAATCCAGATTCTTTTGGGGAGTTACCAGTACAGTAACCATACCAGGGAGTACTTAATTTATTAAGGTACTGTTTTTCTTAATCTCAGTGGAGATATTTACTGATAAACAGCTACCTACGCAGCATGTTCATGTCATTCCTAAATGAGCTTTTATCTCTCTCCCCTCACCACAAATCAGATTCTTCTGAGGAGTTCCCAGTACATTATCCTTTCCCCTGTGTAATTACCTTAACAAGCTCCAGCTGTTTTTATTCTCAGAAGGTTTACTCCCTGATATACAGCTGCCTACCCCCTTCCTAAGTGCAGGTCCTAAATGAGCTTTTTTCTCTGTTCCCTCACCACAATCCAGATTCTTTTGGGGAGTTACCAGTACAGTAACCATACCAGGAAGTACTTAATTTATTAAGCTACTGCTTTTCTTAATCTCAGTGGAGATATTTACTGATAAGCAGCTACCTACGCAGCATATTCATGTCGTTCCTAAATGAGCTTTTATCTCTCTCCCCTCACCACAAATCAGATTCTTCTGAGGAGTTCCCAGTAAATTATCCTTTCCCCTGTGTAATTACCTTAACAAGCTCCAGCTGTTTTTATTCTCAGAAGGTTTACTCCCTGATATAAAGCTGCCTACCCTCTTCGTAAGTGCAGGTCTTAAATGAGCTTTTTTCTCTGTTCCCTCACCACAATCCAGATTCTTTTTGGGAGTTACCAGTACAGTAACCATACCAGGAAGTACTTAATTTATTAAGCTACTGCTTTTCTTAATCTCAGTGGAGATATTTACTGATAAACAGCTACCTACGCAGCATGTTCATGTCGTTAGTAAATGAGCTTTTATCTCTCTCGCCTCACCACAAATCAGATTCTTCTGAGGAGTTCCCAGTACATTATCCTTTCCCCTGTGTAATTACCGTAACAAGCTCCAGCTGTTTTTATTCTCAGAAGGTTTAATCCGTGATATACAGCTGCCTATCCCCTTCGTAAGTGCACGTCCCCAATGAGCTTTTTTCTCTGTTCCCTCACAACAATCCAGATTCTTTTGGGGAGTTACTAGTACAGTAACCATACCAGGAATTACTTAATTTATTAAGCTACTGCTTTTCTTAATCTCAGTGGAGATATTTACTGATAAACAGCTACCTACGCAGCATGTTCATGTCTTTCCTAAATGAGCTTTTATCTCTCTCCCCTCACAACAAATCAGATTCTTCTGAGGAGTTCCCAGTGCATTATCCTTTCCCCTGTGTAATTACCTTAACAAGCTCCAGCTGTTTTTATTCTCAGAAGGTTTACTCCCTGATATACAGCTGCCTACCCCCTTCGTAAGTGCAGGTCCTAAATGAGCTTTTTTCTCTGTTCCCTCACCACAATCCAGATTCTTTTGGGGAGTTACCAGTACAGTATCCACACAGGGAGTTCTTAATTTATTAAGCTACTGCTTTTCTTAATCTCAGTGGAGATATTTACTGATAAACAGCTACCTACGCAGCATGTTCATGTCATTCCTAAATGAGCTTTTATCTCTCTCACCTCACCAAAAATCAGATTCTTCTGAGGAGTTCCCAGTACATTATCTTTTCCCCTGTGTAATTACCTTAACAAGCTCCAGCTGTTTTTATTCTCAGAAGGTTTACTCCCTGATATACAGCTGCCTACCCCCTTCGTAAGTGCAGGTCCTAAATGAGCTTTTTTCTCTGTTCCCTCACCACAATCCAGATTCTTTTGGGGAGTTACCAGTACAGTAACCATACCAGGAAGTACTTAATTTATTAAGCTACTGCTTTTCTTAATCTCAGTGGAGATATTTACTGATAAACAGCTACCTACGCAGCATGTTCATGTCGTTCCTAAATGAGCTTTTATCTCTCTCCCCTCACCACAAATCAGATTCTTCTGAGGAGTTCCCAGTACATTATCCTTTCCCTTGTGTAATTACCTTAACAAGCTCCAGCTGTTTTTATTATCAGAAGGTTTAGTCCCTGATATACAGCTGCCTACCCCCCCTTTTTTTTTTTTTGCCAGTCCTGGGCCTTGGATTCAGGGCCTGAACACTGTCCCTGGCTTCTTCCCCCTCAAGGCTAGCACTCTGCCACTTGAGCCACAGCGCCGCTTCTGGCCGTTTTCTGTATATGTGGTGCTGGGGAATCGAACCTAGGGCCTCGTGTATCCGAGGCAGGCACTCTTGCCACTAGGCTATATCACCAGCCCCTGCCTACCCCCTTTGTAAGTGCAGGTCCTAAATGAGCTTTTTTCTCTGTTCCCTCACCAAAATCCAGATTCTTTTGGGGAGTTACCAGTATATTAACCATACCAGGAAGTACTTAATTTATTAAGCTACTGCTTTTCTTAATCTCAGTGGAGATATTTACTGATAAACAGCTACCTACGCAGCATGTTCATGTCGTTCCTAAATGAGCTTTTATCTCTCTCCCCTCACCACAATTCAGATTCTTCTGAGGAGTTCCCAGTACATTATCCTTTCCCCTGTGTAATTACCTTAACAATCTCCAGCTGTTTTTATTCTCAGAAGGTTTACTCCCTGATATACAGCTGCCTACCCCCTTCGTTAGTGCAGGTCCTCAATGAGCTTTTTTCTCTGTTCCCTCACCACAATCCAGATTCTTTTGGGGAGTTACCAGTATAGTAACCATACCAGGAAGTACTTAATTTATTAAGCTACTGCTTTTCTTAATCTCAGTGGAGATATTTACTGATAAACAGCTACCTATGCAGCATGTTCATGTCGTTCCTAAATGAGCTTTTATCTCTCTCCCCTCCCAAAAATCAGATTCTTCTGAGGAGTTCCCAGTACATTATCCTTTCCCCTGTGTAATTACCTTAACAAGCTCCAGCTGTTTTTATTCTCAGAAGGTTTACTCCCTGATATACAGCTGCCTACCCCCTTCGTAAGTGCAGGTCCTAAATGAGATTTTTTCTCTATTCCCTCACCACAATCCAGATTCTTTTGGGGAGGTACCAGTACAGTAACCATACTAGGAAGTACTTAATTTATTAAGCTACTGCTTTTCTTAATCTCAGTGGAGATATTTACTGATAAACAGCTACCTACCCAGCATGTTCATGTCGTTCCTAAATGAGCTTTTATCTATCTCCCCTCACCACAAATCAGATTCTTCTGAGGAGTTCCCAGTACATTATCCTTTCCCCTGTGTAATTACCTTAACAAGCTCCAGCTGTTTTTATTCTCAGAAGGTTTACTCCTTGATATACACCTGCCTACCCCCTTCGTAAGTGCAGGTCCTAAATGAGCTTTTTTCTCTGTTCCCTCACCACAATCCAGATTCTTTTGAGGAGTTACCAGTACAGTATCCATACCAGGAAGTACTTAATTTATTAAGCTACTGCTTTTCTTAATCTCAGTGGAGATATTTACTGATAAACAGCTACCTACGCAGCATGTTCATGTCGTTCCTAAATGAGCTTTTATCTCTCTCCCCTCACCACAAATCAGATTCTCCTAAGGAGTTCCCAGTACATTATCCTTTCCCCTGTGTAAGTACCTTACCAAGCTCCAGCTGTTTTTATTCTCAGAAGGTTTACTCCCTGATATACAGCTGCCTACACCCTTCGTAAGTGCAGGTCCTAAATGAGCTTTTTTCTCTGTTCGCTCACCACAATCCAGATTGTTTTGGGGAGTTACCAGTACAGTAAACATACCAGGAAGTACTTAATTTATTAAGCTACTGCTTTTCTTAATCTCAGTGGAGATATTTACTGATAAACAGCTACCTACGCAGCATGTTCATGTCGTTCCTAAATGAGATTTTATCTCTCTACCCTCCCAAAAATCAGACTCTTCTGAGGAGTTTCCAGTACATTATCCTTTCCCCTGTGTCATTACCTTAACAAGCTCCAGCTGTTTTTATTCTCAGAAGGTTTACTCCCTGATATACAGCTGCCTACCCCCTTCGTAAGTGCAGGTCCTAAATGAGCTATTTTCTCTGTTCCCTCACCACAATCCAGATTCTTTTGGGGAGTTACCAGTACAGTAACCATCCCAGGAAGTACTTAATTTATTAAGCTACTGCTTTTCTTAATCTCAGTAGAGATATTTAGTGATAAACAGCTACCTACACAGTATGTTCATGTCGTTTCTAAATGAGCTTTTATCTCTCTCCCCTCACCACAAATCAGATTCTTCTAAGGAGTTCCCAGTACATTATCCTTTCCCCTGTGTAAGTACCTTAACAAGCTCCAGCTGTTTTTATTCTCAGAAGGTTTACTCCCTGATATATAGCTGCTTAACCCCTTCGTAAGTGCAGGTCCTAAATGAGCTTTTTTCTCTGTTAAATCACCACAATCCAGATTCTATTGGGGAGTTACCAGTACAGTAACCATCCCAGGAAGTACTTAATTTTTTAAGCTACTGCTTTTCTTAATCTCAGTAGAGATATTTAGTGATAAACAGCTACCTACACAGTATGTTCATGTCGTTTCTAAATGAGCTTTTATCTCTCTCCCCTCATCACAAATCAGATTCTTCTGAGGAGTTCCCAGTTCATTATCCTTTCCCCTGTGTAATTACCTTAACAAGCTCCAGCTGTTTTTATTCTCAGAAGGTTTACTCCGTGATATACAGCTGCCTACCCCCTTCCTAAGTGCAGGTCCTAAATGAGCTTTTTTTCTCTGTTCCCTCACCACAATCCAGATTCTTTTGGGGAGTTACCAGTACAGTAACCATACCAGGAAGTACTTAATTTATTAAGCTACTGCTTTTCTTTATCTCAGTGGAGATATTTACTGATAAACAGATACCTATGCAGCATGTTCATGTCGTTCCTAAATGAGCTTTTATCTCTCTCCCCTCACCACAAATCAGATTCTTCTGAGGAGTTCCCAGTACATTACCCTTTCCCCTGTGTAATTACCTTAACAAGCTCCAGCTTTTTTTATTCTCAGAAGGTTTACTCCCTGATATATAGCTGCCTAACCCCTTCGTAAGTGCAGGTCCTAAATGAGCTTTGTTCTCTGTTCCCTCACCATAATCCAGATTTTTTGGGGAGTTACCAGTACAGTAACCATACCAGGAAGTACTTAATTTATTAAGCTACTGCTTTTCTTAATCTCAGTGGAGATATTTACTGATAAACAGCTACCTATGCAGCATGTACATGTCGGTCCTATATGAGCTTTTATCTCTCTCCCCTCACCACAAATCAGATTCTTCTGAAGAGTTCCCAGTACATTACCCTTTCCCCTGTGTAATTACCTTAACAAGCTCCAGCTGTTTTTATTCTCAGAAGGTTTACTCCCTGATATATAGCTGCCTAACCCCTTCGTAAGTGCAGGTCCTAAATGAGGTTTTTTCTCTGTTCCCTCACCACAATCCAGATTTTTCGGGGAGTTACCAGTACAGTAACCATACCAGGAAGTACTTAATTTATTAAGCTACTGCTTTTCTTAATCTCAGTGGAGATATTTACTGATAAACAGCTACCTACGCAGCATGTTCATGTCGTTCCTAAATGAGCTTTTATCTCTCTCCCGTCACCACAAATCAGATTTTTCTGAGGAGTTCCCAGTACATTAATCTTTCCCCTGTGTAATTACCTTAACAAGCTCCAACTGTTTTTATTCTCAGAAGGTTTACTCCCTGATATACAGCTGCCTACCCCTTCGTAAGTGCAGGTCCTAAATGAGCTTTTTTCTCTGTTCAATCACCACAATCCAGATTCTATTGGGGAGTTACCAGTACAGTAACCATCCCAGGAAGTACTTAATTTATTAAGCTACTGCTTTTCTTAATCTCAGTAGAGATATTTAGTGATAAACAGCTACCTACACAGTATGTTCATGTCGTTTCTAAATGAGCTTTTATCTCTCTCCCCTCATCACAAATCAGATTCTTCTGAGGAGTTCCCAGTACATTATCCTTTCCCCTGTGTAATTACCTTTACAAGCTCCAGCTGTTTTTATTCTCAGAAGGTTTACTCCGTGATATACAGCTGCCTACCCCCTTCCTAAGTGCATGTCCTAAATGAGCTTTTTTCTCTGTTCCCTCACCACAATCCAGATTCTTTTGGGGAGTTACCAGTACAGTATCCATACCATGAAGTACTTAATTTATTAAGGTACTGCTTTTCTTAATCTCAGTGGAGATATTTGCTGATATACAGCTACGTATGCAGCATGTTCATGTCGTTCCTAAATGAGCTTTTATCTCTCTCCCCTCACCACAAATCAGATTCTTCTGAGGAGTTCCCAGTACATTATCCTTTCCCCTGGTTAATTACCTTAACAAGCTCCAGCTGTTTTTATTCTCAGAAGGTTTACTCCCTGATATATAGCTGCCTAACCCCTTCGTAAGTGCAGGTCCTAAATGAGCTCTTTTCTCTGTTCCCTCACCACAATCCAGATTCTTTTGGAGAGTTACCAGTACAGTAACCATACCAGGAAGTACTTAATTTATTAAGCTACTGCTTTTCTTAATCTCAGTGGAGATATTTACTGATAAACAGCTACCTATGCAGCATGTTCATGTCATTCCTATATGAGCTTTTATCTCTCTCCCCTCACCACAAATCAGATTCTTGTGAGGAGTTCCCAGTACATTATCGTTTCACCTGTGTAATTACCTTAACAAACTCCAGCTGTTTTTATTCTCAGAAGGTTTACTCCCTGATATTTAGCTGCCTAACCCCTTCGTAAGTGCAGGTCAAAATTGACCTTTTTTCTCTGTTCCCTCACCACAATCCAGATTCTTTTGGGGATTTACCAGTACAGTAACCATACCAGGAAGTACTTAATTTATTAAGCTACTGCTTTTCTTAATCTCAGTGGAGATATTTACTGATAAACAGCTACCTACGCAGCATGTTCATGTCGTTCCTAAATGAGCTATTATGTCTCTCCCAAAACCACAAATCAGATTCTTCTGAGGAGTTCCCAGTACATTATCCTTTCCCCTGTGTAATTACCTTAACAAGCTCCAGCTGTTTTTATTCTCAGAAGGTTTACTCCCTGATATAGAGCTGCCTACACCCTACATAAGTGCAGGTGCTAAATGAACTTTTTCTCCGTTCTCTCACCACAATCCAGATTATTTTGGGGAGTTACCAGTACAGTAACCATACCAGGAAGTCATAATTTATTAAGCTACTGCTTTTCTTAATCTCAGTGGAGATATTTACTGATAAACAGCTACCTACACAGCATGTTCATGTCGTTCTTAATGAGCTTTTATCTCTCTCCCCTCACCACAAATCAGATTCTTCTGAGGAGTTCCCAGTACATTATCCTTTCCCCTGTGTAATTACCTTTACAAGCTCCAGCTGTTTTTATTCTCAGAAGGTTTACTCCCTGATATACAGCTGCCTACCCCCTTCGTAAGTGCAGGTCCTAAATGAGCTTTTTTCTCTGTTCCCTCACCACAATCCAGATTCATTTGGGGAGTTACCAGTATAGTAACCATACCAGGAAGTACTTACTTTATTAAGCTACTGCTTTTCTTAATCTCAGTGGAGATATTTACTGATAAACAGCTACCTATGCAGCATGTTCATGTCGTTCCTAAATGAGCTTTTATCTCTCTCCCCTCACCACAAATCAGATTCTTTTGAGGAGTTCCCAGTACATTATCCTTTCCCCTGTGTAATTACCTTAACAAGCTCCAGCTGTTTTTATTCTCAGAAGGTTTACTCCCTGATATACAGCTGCCTACCCCCTTCGTAAGTGCAGGTCCTAAATGAGCTTTTTTCTCTGTTCCCTCACCACAATCGAGATTCTTTTGGGGAGTTACCAGTACAGTAACCATACCAGGAAGTACTTAATTTGTTAAGCTACTGCTTTTCTTAATCTCACTGGAGATATTTTCTCATAAACAGCTACCTACGCAGCATGTCCATGTCGTTCCTAAATTAGCTTTTATCTCTCTCCCCTCACCACAAATCAGATTCTTCTGAGGAGTTCCCAGTACATTATCCTTTCCCCTGTGTAATTACCTTAATAAGCTCCAGGTGTTTTTATTCTCAAAAGCTTTACTCCCTGATATACAGCTGCCTACCCCCTTCGTAAGTGCAGGTCCTAAATGAGCTTTTTTCTCTGTTCCCTCACCACAATCCAGATTCTTTTGGGGAGTTACCAGTACAGTAATCATACCAGGAAGTACTTAATTTTTTAAGCTACTGCTTTTCTTAATCTCAGTGGAGATATTTACTGATAAACAGCTACCTACGCAGCATGTTCATGTCTTTCCTAAATGAGCTTTTATCTCTCTCCCCTCACCACAAATCAGATTCTTCTGAGGAGTTCCCAGTACATTATCCTTTCCCCTGTGTAATTACCTTAACAAGCCCCAGCTCTTTTTATTCTCAGAAGGTTTACTCCCTGATATACAGCTGCCTACCCCCTTCGTAAGTGCAGGTCCTAAATGAGCTTTTTTTCTCTGTTCCCTCACCACAATCCAGATTCTTTTGGGGAGTTACCAGTACAGTAACCATACCAGGAAGTACTTAATTTGTTAAGCTACTGCTTTTCTTAATCTCAGTGGAGATATTTACTGATAAACAGCTACCTACGCAGCATGTTCATGTCGTTCCTAAAAGAGCTTTTATCTCTCTCCCCTCACCACAGATCAGATTCTTCTGAGGAGTTCCCAGTACATTATCCTTTCCCCTGTGTAATTACCTTAACAAGCTCCAGCTGTTTTTATTCTCAGAAGGTTTACTCCCTGATATACAGATGCCTACCCCCTTCGTAAGTGCAGGTCTTAAATGAGCTTTTTTCTCTGTTCCCTCACCACAATCCAGATTCTTTTGGGGAGTTACCAGTACAGTAACCATACCAGGAAATACTTAATTTATTAAGCTACTGCTTTTCTTAATCTCTGTGGAGATATTTACTGATAAAATGTTACCTACGCAGCACTTTCATGTCGTTCCTAAATGAGCTTTTACCTCTCTCCCCTCACCACAAATCAGATTCTTTTGAGGAGTTCCCAGTACATTATCCTTTCCTCTGTGTAATTCCCTTAACAAGCTCCAGCTCTTTTTATTCTCAGAATGGATACTCCCTGATATACAGCTGCCTACACCCTTCGTAATGCAGGTCCTAAATGAGCTTTTTTCTCTGTTTCCTCACCACAATCCAGATTCTTTTGGGAAGTTACCAGTACAGTAACCATACCAGGACGTACTTAATTTATTAAGCTAGTGCTTTTCTTCATCTCAGTGGAGATATTTACTGATAAGCAGCTACCTACGCAGCATGTTCATGTCGTTCTAAAATGAGCTTTTATCTCTCTCCCCTCACCACAAATCAGATTCTTCTGAGGAGTTCCCAGTACATTATACTTTACCCTGTGTAATTACCTTAAAAAGCTCCAGCTGTTTTATTCTCAGAAAGGATACTCCCTGATATACAGCTGCCTACTACCTTCGTAAATGCAGGCCCTAAATGAGCTTTTTTCTCTGTTCCCTCACCACAATCCAGATTCTTTGGGGAGTTACCAGTACAGTAACCATACCAGGAAGTACTTAATTTATTAAGCTACTTCTTCTCTTAATCTCAGTGGAGATATTTACTGATAAACAGCTACGTATGCAGCATGTTGATGTCGTTCCTAAATGAGCTTTTATCTCTCTCCCCTCACCACAAATCAGATTCTTCTGAGGAGTTCCCAGTACATTATCCTTTTCCCTGTGTAATTACCTTAACAACCTCCAGGTGTTTTTGTTCTCAGAAGGTTTACTCCCTGATATTCAGCTGCCTACCCCCTTCATAAGTGCAGGTCCTAAATGAGCTTTTATCTCTCTCCCCTCACCACAAATCAGATTCTTCTGAGGAGTTCCCAGTACATTATCCTTTCCCCTGTGTAAGTACCTTAACAAGCTCCAGCTGTTTTTATTCTCAGAAGGTTTACTCCCTGATATACAGCTACCTACCCCCTTCGTAAGTGCAGGTCCTAAATGAGCTTTTTTGGCTGTTCCCTCACCATAATCCAGATTCTTTTGGGGAGTTACTAGTACAGTAACCATACCAGGAAGTACTTAATTTATTAAGCTACTGCTTTTCTTAATCTCAGTGGAGATATTTACTGATAAACAGCTACCTACGCAGCATGTACATGTCGTTCCTAAATGAGCTTTTATCTCTCTCCCCTCACCACAAATCAGATTCTTCTGAGGAGTTCCCAGTACATTATCCTTTCCCCTGTGTAATTACCTTAACAAGCTCCAGCTGTTTTTTTCTCAGAAGGTTTACTCCCTGATATACAGCTGCCTACCCCCTTCGTAAGTGCAGGTCCTAAATGAGCTTTTTTCTCTGTTCCCTCACCACAATCCAGATTCTTTTGGGGAGTTACCAGTACAGAAACCATAAAAGGAAGTACTTAATTTATTAAGCTACTGCTTTTCTTAATCTCAGTGGAGATATTTACTGATAAACAGCTACGTACGCAGCATGTTCATGTCGTTCCTAAATGAGCTTTTATCTCTCTCCCCTCACCACAAATCTGATTCTTCTGAGGAGTTCCCAGTACATTACCTTAACAAGCTCCAGCTGTTTTTATTCTCAGAAGGTTTACTCCCTGATATACAGCTGCCTACCCCCTTCGTAAGTGCAGGTCCTAAATGAGCTTTTTTCTCTGTTCCCTCACCACAATCCGGATTCTTTTGGGGAGTTACCAGTACAGTAACCATTCCAGGAAGTACTTAATTTATTAAGCTACTGATTTTCTTAATCTCAGTGGAGATATTTACTGATAAACAACTACCTACGCAGCATGATCATGTCGTTCCTAAATGAGCTTTTATCTCTCTCCCCTCACCACAAATCAGATTCTTCTGAGGAGTTCCCAGTACATTATCCTTTCCCCTGTGTAATTACCTTACCACGATCCAGCTATTTTTATTCTCAGAAGGTTTACTCCCTGATATACAACTGCCTACCCCCTTCGTAAGTGCAGGTGCTAAATGAGCTTTTTTCTCTGTTCCCTCACCACAATCCAGATTCTTTTGGGGAGTTACCAGTACAGTAACCATACCAGGAAATACTTAATTTATTAAGCTACTGCTTTTCTTAATCTCTGTGGAGATATTTACTGATAAACTGTTACCTACGCAGCACTTTCATGTCGTTCCTAAATGAGCTTTTACCTCTCTCCCCTCACCACAAATCAGATTCTTTTGAGGAGTTCCCAGTACATTATCCTTTCCTCTGTGTAATTCCCTTAACAAGCTCCAGCTCTTTTTATTCTCAGAATGGATACTCCCTGATATACAGCTGCCTACACCCTTCGTAATGCAGGTCCTAAATGAGCTTTTTTCTCTGTTTCCTCACCACAATCCAGATTCTTTTGGGAAGTTACCAGTACAGTAACCATACCAGGACGTACTTAATTTATTAAGCTAGTGCTTTTCTTCATCTCAGTGGAGATATTTACTGATAAGCAGCTACCTACGCAGCATGTTCATGTCGTTCTAAAATGAGCTTTTATCTCTCTCCCCTCACCACAAATCAGATTCTTCTGAGGAGTTCCCAGTACATTATACTTTACCCTGTGTAATTACCTTAAAAAGCTCCAGCTGTTTTATTCTCAGAAAGGATACTCCCTGATATACAGCTGCCTACTACCTTCGTAAATGCAGGCCCTAAATGAGCTTTTTTCTCTGTTCCCTCACCACAATCCAGATTCTTTGGGGAGTTACCAGTACAGTAACCATACCAGGAAGTACTTAATTTATTAAGCTACTTCTTCTCTTAATCTCAGTGGAGATATTTACTGATAAACAGCTACGTATGCAGCATGTTGATGTCGTTCCTAAATGAGCTTTTATCTCTCTCCCCTCACCACAAATCAGATTCTTCTGAGGAGTTCCCAGTACATTATCCTTTCCCCTGTGTAATTACCTTAATAAACTCCAGGTGTTTTTATTCTCAAAAGCTTTACTCCCTGATATACAGCTGCCTACCCCCTTCGTAAGTGCAGGTCCTAAATGAGCTTTTTCCCTGTTCCCTCACCACAATCCAGATTCTTTTGGTGAGTTACCAGTACAGTAATCATACCAGGAAGTACTTAATGTATTAAGCTACTACTTTTCTTAATCTCAGTGGAGATATTTACTGATAAATAGCTACCTACGCAGCATGTTCATGTCTTTGTTAAATGAGCTTTTATCTCTCTCCCCTCACCACAAATCAGATTCTTCTGAGGAGTTCCCAGTACATTATCCTTTCCCCTGTGTAATTACCTTAAAAAGCTCCAGCTGTTTTTATTCTCAGAAGGTTTACTCTCTGATATACAGCTTCCTACCCCCTTCCTAAGTGCAGGTCCCTAATGAGCTTTTTTCTCTGTTCCCACACCACAATCAAGATTCCTTTGGGGAGTTACCAGTAGAGTAACCATACCAGGAAGTACTTAATTTAATAAGCTACTGCTTTTCTTAATCTCAGTGGAGATATTTACTGCTAAACAGCTACATACGCAGCATGTTCATGTCGTTCCTAAATGAGCTTTTATCTCTCTCCCCTCACCACAAATCAGATTCTTCTGAGGAGTTCCCAGTACATTATCCTTTCCCCTGTGTAATTAACTTAACAATCTCCAGCTGTTTTTATTCTCAGAAGGTTTACTCCCTGATATACAGCTGCCTACCCCCTTCGTAAGTGCAGGTCCTAAATGAGCTTTTTTCTCTGTTCCCTCACCACAATCCAGATTCTTTGGAGAGTTACCAGTACAGTAACCATACCAGGAAGTACTTAATTTATTAAGCTACTGCTTTTCTTAATCTCAGTGGAGATATTTACTGATAAAAAGCTACATACACAGCATGTTCATGTCGTTCCTAAATGAGCTTTTATCTCTCTCCCCTCACCACAAATCAGATTCTTCTGAGGAGTTCCCAGTACATTATCCTTTCCCCTGTGTAATTACCTTAACAAGCTCCAGCTGTTTTTATTCTCAGAAGGTTTACTCCCTGATATACAGCTGGCTACCCCCTTCGTAAGTGCAGGTCCTAAATGAGCTTTTTTCTCTGTTCCCTCACCACAATCCAGATTCTTTTTGGGAGTTACCAGTACAGTAACCATACCAGGAAGTACTTAATATATTAAGCTACTGCTTTTCTTAACCTCAGTGGAGATATTTACTGATAAACCGCTACGTACGCAGCATGTTCATGTCGTTCCTAAATGAGCTTTTATCTCTCTCCCCTCACCACAAATCAGATTCTTCTGAGGAGTTCCCAGTACATTATCCTTTTCCCTGTGTAATTACCTTAACAACCTCCAGGTGTTTTTGTTCTCAGAAGGTTTACTCCCTGATATTCAGCTGCCTACCCCCTTCATAAGTGCAGGTCCTAAATGAGCTTTTATCTCTCTCCCCTCACCACAAATCAGATTCTTCTGAGGAGTTCCCAGTACATTATCCTTTCCCCTGTGTAAGTACCTTAACAAGCTCCAGCTGTTTTTATTCTCAGAAGGTTTACTCCCTGATATACAGCTACCTACCCCCTTCGTAAGTGCAGGTCCTAAATGAGCTTTTTTGGCTGTTCCCTCACCATAATCCAGATTCTTTTGGGGAGTTACTAGTACAGTAACCATACCAGGAAGTACTTAATTTATTAAGCTACTGCTTTTCTTAATCTCAGTGGAGATATTTACTGATAAACAGCTACCTACGCAGCATGTACATGTCGTTCCTAAATGAGCTTTTATCTCTCTCCCCTCACCACAAATCAGATTCTTCTGAGGAGTTCCCAGTACATTATCCTTTCCCCTGTGTAATTACCTTAACAAGCTCCAGCTGTTTTTTTCTCAGAAGGTTTACTCCCTGATATACAGCTGCCTACCCCCTTCGTAAGTGCAGGTCCTAAATGAGCTTTTTTCTCTGTTCCCTCACCACAATCCAGATTCTTTTGGGGAGTTACCAGTACAGAAACCATAAAAGGAAGTACTTAATTTATTAAGCTACTGCTTTTCTTAATCTCAGTGGAGATATTTACTGATAAACAGCTACGTACGCAGCATGTTCATGTCGTTCCTAAATGAGCTTTTATCTCTCTCCCCTCACCACAAATCTGATTCTTCTGAGGAGTTCCCAGTACATTACCTTAACAAGCTCCAGCTGTTTTTATTCTCAGAAGGTTTACTCCCTGATATACAGCTGCCTACCCCCTTCGTAAGTGCAGGTCCTAAATGAGCTTTTTTCTCTGTTCCCTCACCACAATCCGGATTCTTTTGGGGAGTTACCAGTACAGTAACCATTCCAGGAAGTACTTAATTTATTAAGCTACTGATTTTCTTAATCTCAGTGGAGATATTTACTGATAAACAGCTACCTACGCAGCATGATCATGTCGTTCCTAAATGAGCTTTTATCTCTCTCCCCTCACCACAAATCAGATTCTTCTGAGGAGTTCCCAGTACATTATCCTTTCCCCTGTGTAATTACCTTACCACGATCCAGCTATTTTTATTCTCAGAAGGTTTACTCCCTGATATACAACTGCCTACCCCCTTCGTAAGTGCAGGTGCTAAATGAGCTTTTTTCTCTGTTCCCTCACCACAATCCAGATTCTTTTGGGGAGTTACCAGTACAGTATGCATAGCAGGAAGTACTTAATTTATTAAGCTAAGGCTTTTCTTAATCTCAGTGGAGATATTTACTGATAAACAGCTACCTACGCAGCATGTTCATGTCGTTCCTAAATGAGCTTTTATCTCTCTCCCCTCACCACAAATCAGATTCTTCTGAGGAGTTCCCAGTACATTATCCTTTCCCCTGGGTAATTACCTTAACAAGCTCCAGCTGTTTTTATTCTCAGAAGGTTTACTCCCTGATATACAGCTGCCTACCCCCTCCGTGAGTGCAGGTCCTAAATGAGCTGTTTTCTCTGTTCCCTCACCACAATCCAGATTCTTTTGGGGAGTTACCAGTACAGTAACCATACAAGGAAGTACTTAATTTATTAAGCTACTGCTTTTCTTAATCTCAGTGGAGATATTTTCTGATAAACAGCTACCTACGCAGCATGTCCATGTCGTTCCTAAAGGAGCTTTCATCTCTCTCCCCTCACCACAAATCAGATTCTTCTGAGGAGTTCCCAGTACATTATCCTTTCCCCTGTGTAATTACCTTAACAAGCTCCAGCTGTTTTTATTCTCAGAAGGTTTACTCCCTGATATACAGCTGCCTACCCCCTTCGTAAGTGCAGGTCCTAAATGAGCTTTTTCTCTGTTCCCTCACCACAATCCAGATTCTTTTGGGGAGTTATCAGTACAGTAACCATACCAGGAAGTACTTAATTTATTAAGCTACTGCTTTTCTTAATCTCAGTTGAGATATTTACTGATAAACAGCTACCTAGGCAGCATGTTCATGTCGTTCCAAAATGAGCTTTTATCTCTCTCCCCTCACCACAAATCAGATTCTTCTGAGGAGTTCCCAGTACATTATCCTTTCCCCTGTTTAATTACCTTAACAAGCTCCAGCTGTTTTTATTCTCAGAAGGTTTACTCCCTGATATATAGCTGCCTAACCAATTCATAAGTGCAGGTCCTAAATGAGCTTTTTTCTCTGTTCCCTCACCACACTCCAGATTCTTTTGGGGAGTTACCAGTAGAGTAACCATACCAGGAAGTACTTAATTTATTAAGCTACTGCTTTTCTTAATCTCAGTGGAGATATTTACTGATAAACAGCTACCTACGCAGCATGTTCATGTCGTTCCTAAATGAGCTTTTATCTCTCTCCCCTCACCACAAATCAGATTCTTCTGAGGAGTTCCCAGTACATTATCCTTTCCCCTGTGTAATTACCTTAACAAGCTCCAGCTGTTTTTATTCTCAGAAGGTTTATTCCCTGATATATAGCTGCCTAACCAATTCATAAGTGCAGGTCCTAAATGAGCTTTTTTCTCTGTTCCCTCACCACACTCCAGATTCTTTTGGGGAGTTACCAGTAGAGTAACCATACCAGGAAGTACTTAATTTATTAAGCTACTGCTTTTCTTAATCTCAGTGGAGATATTTACTGATAAACAGCTACCTACGCAGCATGTTCATGTCGTTCCTAAATGAGCTTTTATCTCTCTCCCCTCACCACAAATCAGATTCTTCTGAGGAGTTCCCAGTACATTATCCTTTCCCCTGTGTAATTACCTTAACAAGCTCCAGCTGTTTTTATTCTCAGAAGGTTTACTCCCTGATATACAGCTGCCTACCCCCTTCGTAAGTGCAGGTCCTAAATGAGCTTTTTTCTCTGTTCCCTCACCACAATCCAGATTCTTTTGGGGAGTTACCAGTACAGTAACCATACCAGGAAGTACTTAATTTATTAAGCTACTGCTTTTCTTAATCTCAGTGGAGATATTTACTGATAAACAGCTACCTACGCAGCATGTTCATGTCGTTCCTAAATGAGCTTTTATCTCTATCCCCTCACCACAAATCAGATTCTTCTGAGGAGTTCCCAGTACATTATCCTTTCCCCTGTTTAATTACCTAAACAAGCTCCAGCTGTTTTTATTCTCAGAAGGTTTACTCCCTGATATACAGCTGGCTACCCCCTTCGTAAGTGCAGGTCCTAAATGAGCTTTTTTCTCGGTTCCCTCACCACAATCCAGATTCTTTTTGGAGTTACAAGTACAGTAACCATACCAGTAAGTACTTATTTTATTAAGCTACTGCTTTTCTTAATCTCAGTGGAGATATTTACTGATAAACAGCTATCTACGCAGCATGTTCATGTCGTTCCTAAATGAGCATTTATCTCTCTCCCCTCACCACAAATCAGATTCTTCTGAGGAGTTCCCAGTACATTATCCTTTAACCTGTGTAATTACCTTAACAAGCTCCAGCTGTTTTTATTCTCAGAAGGTTTACTCCCTGATATACAGCTGCCTAACCCCTTCGTAAGTGCATGTCCTAAATGAGCTTTTTTCACTGTTCCCTCACCACAATCCCGATTCTTTTGGGGGCTTACGAGTACTGTAACCATACCAGGAAGTACTTAATTTATTAAGCTACTGCTTTTCTTTTTTTTCTTTTTTGGCCAGTCCTGAGCCTTGGACTCAGGGCCTGAGCACTGTCCCTGGCTTCTTCCCGCTCAAGGCTAGCACTCTGCCACTTGAGCCATAGCGCCACTTCTGGCCGTTTTCTGTATATGTGGTGCTGGGGAATCGAACCCAGGGCCTCGTGAATCCGAGGCAGGCACTCTTGCCACTAGGCCATATCCCCAGGCCTCTACTGCTTTTCTTAATCTCAGTGGAGATATTTACTGATAAACAGCTACCTACGCAGCATGTTCATGTCGTTCCTAAATGAGCTTTTATCTCTCTCCCCTCACCACAAATCAGATTCTTCTGAGGAGTTCCCAGTACATTATCCTTTCCCCTGTGTAATTACCTTAACAAGCTCCAGCTGTTTTTATTGTCAGAAGGTTTACTCCCTGATATACAGCTGCCTACCCCCTTCGTAAGTGCAGGTCCTAAATGAGATTTTTCTCTTTTCCCTCACCACAATCCAGATTCTTTTGGGGAGTTACCAGTACAGTAACCATACCAGGAACTACTTAATTTATTAAGCTACTGCTTTTCTTAATCTCAGTGGAGATATTTACTGATAAACAGCTACCTACGCAGCATGTTCATGTCGTTCCTAAATGAGCTTTTATCTCTCTCTCCTCACCACAAATCAGATTCTTCTGAGGAGTTCCCAGTACATTATCCTTTCCCCTGTGTAATTACCTTAACAAGCTCTAGCTGTTTTTATTCTCAGAAGGTTTACTCCCTGATATACAGCTGCGTACCCCCTTCGAAAGTGCAGGTCCTAAATGAGCTTTTTTCACTGTTCCCTCACCACAATCCAGATTCTTTTGGGGAGTTACAAATACAGTAACCATACCAGGAAGAACTTAATTTATTAAGCTACTGCTTTTCTTAATCTTAGTGGAGATATTTAATGATAAACAGCTACTTACGCAGCATGTTCATGTCGTTCCTAAATGAGCTTTTATCTCTCTCCCCTCACCACAAATCAGATTCTTCTGAGGAGTTCCCGGTACATTATCATTTCCCCTGTGTAATAACCTTAACAAGCTCCAGCTGTTTTTATTCTCAGAAGGTTTACTCCCTGATATACAGCTGCCTACCCCCTTCGTAAGTGCAGGTCCTAAATGAGCTTTTTTCTCTGTTCCCTCACCACAATCCAGATTCTTTTGGGGAGTTACCAGTACAGTAACCATACCAGGAAGTACTTAATTTATTAAGCTACTGCTTTTCTAATCTCAGTGGAGATATTTACTGATAAACAGCTACCTACGCAGCATGTTCATGTCGTTCCTAAATGAGCATTTATCTCTCTCCCCTCACCACAAATCAGATTCTTCTGAGGAGTTCCCAGTACATTATCCTTTCCCCTGTGTAATTACCTTAACAAGCTCCAGCTGTTTTTATTGTCAGAAGGTTTACTCCCTGATATACAGCTGCCTATCCCCTTCGTTAGTGCAGGTCCTAAATGAGGTTTTTCCTCTGTTCCCTCACCACAATCCAAATTCTTTTGGGGAGTTACCAGTACAGTAACCATACCAGGAAGTACTTAATTTATTAAGCTACTGCTTTTCTTAATCTCAGTGGAGATATTTACTGATAAACAGCTACCTACGCAGCATGTTCATGTCGTTCCTAAATGAGCTTTTATCTCTCTCCCCTCACCACAAATCAGATTCTTCTGAGGAGTTCCCAGTACATTATCCTTTCCCCTGTGTAATTACCTTAACAAGCACCAGCTGTTTTTATTCTCAGAAGGTTTACTCCCTGATATACAGCGGCCTACCCCCTTCGTAAGGGCAGGTCCTAAATGAGCTTTTTTCTCTATTCCCTCACCACAATCCAGATTCTTTTGGGGAGTTACCAGTACAGTAACCATACCAGGAAGTACTTAATTTATTAAGCTACTGCTTTTCTTAATCTCAGTGGAGATATTTACCGATAAACAGCTACCTACGCAGCATGTTCATGTGGTTCCTAAATGAGCTTTTAATCTCTCTCCCCTCACCACAAATCAGATTCTTCTGAGGAGTTCCCAGTACATTATCCTTTCCCCTGTGTAATTACCTTAACAAGCTCCAGCTGTTTTTATTCTCAGAAGGTTTACTCCCTGATATACAGGTGCCTACCCCCTTCATAAGTGCATGTCCTAAATGAGCTTTTTTGTCTGTTCCCTCACCACTATCCTGATTCTTTTGGGGAGTTACCAGTACAGTAACCATACCAGGAAGTACTTAATTTATTAAGCTACTGCTTTTCTTAATCTCAGTGGAGATATTTACTCATAAACAGCTACCTACGCAGCATGTTCATGTAGTTCTTAAATGAGCTTTTATCTCTCTCCCCTCACCACAAATCAGATTCTTCTGAGGAGTTCCCAGTACATTATCCTTTCCCCTGTGTAATTACCTTAACAAGCTCCAGCTGTTTTTATTCTCAGAAGGTTTACTCCCTGATATACAGCGGCCTACCCCCTTCGTAAGTGCTGGTCCTAAATGAGCTTTTTTATCTGTTCCCTCACCACAATCCAGATTCTTTTGGGGAGTTACCAGTACAGTAACAATACCAGGAAGTACTTAATTTATTAAGCTACTGCTTTTCTTAATCTCAGTGGAGATATTTACTGATAAACAGCTACCTACGCAGCATGTACATGTCGTTCCTAAATGAGCTTTTATGTCTCTCCCCTCACCACAAATCAGATTCTTCTGAGGAGTTCCCAGTACATTATCCTTTCCCCTGTGTAATTACCTTAACAAGCTCCAGCTGTTTTTATTCTCAGAAGGTTTACTCCCTGATATACAGCTGCCTACCCCCTTCGTAACTGCAGGTCCTAAATGAGCTTTATTCTCTGTTCCCTCACCACAATCCAGATTCTTTTGGGGACTTACCAGTACAGTAACCATACCAGGAAGTACTTAATTTATTAAGCTACTGCTTTTCTAATCTCAGTGGAGATATTTACTGATAAACAGCTACCTACGCAGCATGTTCATGTCGTTCCTAAATGAGCATTTATCTCTCTCCCCTCACCACAAATCAGATTCTCCTGAGGAGTTCCCAGTACATTATCCTTTCCCCTGTGTAATTACCTTAACAAGCTCCAGCTGTTTTTATTGTCAGAAGGTTTACTCCCTGATATACAGCTGCCTATCCCCTTCGTTAGTGCAGGTCCTAAATGAGGTTTTTCCTCTGTTCCCTCACCACAATCCAAATTCTTTTGGGGAGTTACCAGTACAGTAACCATACCAGGAAGTACTTAATTTATTAAGCTACTGCTTTTCTTAATCTCAGTGGAGATATTTACTGATAAACAGCTACCTACGCAGCATGTTCATGTCGTTCCTAAATGAGCTTTTATCTCTCTCCCCTCACCACAAATCAGATTCTTCTGAGGAGTTCCCAGTACATTATCCTTTCCCCTGTGTAATTACCTTAACAAGCACCAGCTGTTTTTATTCTCAGAAGGTTTACTCCCTGATATACAGCGGCCTACCCCCTTCGTAAGGGCAGGTCCTAAATGAGGTTTTTTCTCTATTCCCTCACCACAATCCAGATTCTTTTGGGGAGTTACCAGTACAGTAACCATACCAGGCAGTACTTAATTTATTAAGCTACTGCTTTTCTTAATCTCAGTGGAGATATTTACTGATAAACAGCTACCTACGCAGCATGTTCATGTCGTTCCTAAATGAGCTTTTAATCTCTCTCCCCTCACCACAAATCAGATTCTTCTGAGGAGTTCCCAGTACATTATCCTTTCCCCTGTGTAATTACCTTAACAAGCTCCAGCTGTTTTTATTCTCAGAAGGTTTACTCCCTGATATACAGATGCCTACCCCCTTCGTAAGTGCAGGTCCTAAATGAGCTTTTTTATCTGTTCCCTCACCACAATCCAGATTCTTTTGGGGAGTTACCTGTACAGTAACCATACCAGGAAGTACTTAATTTATTAAGCTACTGCTTTTCTTAATCTCAGTGGAGATATTTACTGATAAACAGCTACCTACGCAGCATGTACATGTCGTTCCTAAATGAGCTTTTATCTCTCTCCCCTCACCACAAATCAGATTCTTCTGAGGAGTTCCCAGTACATTATCCTTTCCCCTGTGTAATTAACTTAACAAGCTCCAGCTGTTTTTATTCTCAGAAGGGATATTCCCTGATATACAGCTGCCTACCCCCTTCGTAAGTGCAGGTTCTAAATGAGCTTTTTTCTCTGTTCCCTCACCACAATCCAGATTTTTTTGGGGGATATTTACTGATGAACAGCCACCTATGCAGCATGTTCATGTAGTTCCTATATGAGCTTTTATCTCTCTCCTCTCGCCACAACTCAGATTCTTCTGAGGAGTTCCCAGTACATTATCCTATCCCTTGTGTAATTACCTTAACAAGCTCGAGCTGTTTTTATTCTCAGAAGGTTTACTCCCTGATATACAGCTGCCTACCCCCTTTGTAAGTGCAGGTCCTAAATGAGCTTTTTTCTCTGTTCCCTCACCACAATCCAGATTCTTTAGGGGAGTTTCCAGTACAGTAACCATTACAGGAAGTACTGAATTTATTAAGCTACTTCTTTTCTTAATCTCAGTGGAGATATTTACTGATAAACAGCTACATATGCAGCTTGTTCATGTCGTTCCTAAATGAGATTTTATCTCTTTCCCCTCACCACAAATCAGTTTCTTATGAGGAGTTCCCAGTACATTATACTTTCACCTGTGTAATTACCTCAACAAGCTCCAGCTGTTTTTATTCTCAGAAGGGATACTCCCTGATATACACCTGCCTACCACCTTCGAAAGTGCAGGACCTAAATGAGCTTTTTTCTCTGTTCCCTCACCACAATCCAGATTCTATTTTGGAGTTACCAGTACAGTAACCATACCAGGAAGTACGTAATTTATTAAGCTACTGCTTTTCTTAATCTCAGTGGATATATTTACTGATAAGCAGCTACCTATGCAGCATGGTCATGTCGTTCCTAAATGAGCTTTTATCTCTCTCCCGTCACCACAAATCAGTTTCTTCTGAGGAGTTCCCAGTACATTATCCTTTCCCCTGTGTAATTACCTTAACAAGCTCCAGCTGTTTTCATGCTCAGAAGGTTTACTCCCTGATATACAGCTGCCTACCCCCTTCGTAAGTGCAAGACCTAAATGAGCTTATTTCTCTGTTCCCTCAATACAATCCAGATTCTTTTGGGGATTTACCAGTACAGTAAACAAACCAGGAAGTAATTAATTTATTAAGCTACTGCTTTTCTTAATCTCAGTGGAGATATTTACTGATAAACAGCTGCCTTGCAGCATTTTCATGTCGTTCCTAAATGAGCTTTTATCTCTCTCCCCTCACCACAAATCAGATTCTTCTGAGGAGGTCCCAGTACATTATCCTTTCCCCTGTGTAATTAACTTAACAAGCTCCAGCTGTTTTTATTCTCAGTAGGGATATTCCCTGATATACAGCTGCCTACCCCCTTCGTAAGTGCAGGTCCTAAATGAGCTTTTTTCTCTGTTCCCTCACCACAATCCAGATTTTTTTGGGGGATATTTACTGATGAACAGCCACCTATGCAGCATGTTCATGTCGTTCCTAAATGAGCTTTTATCTCTCTCCCCTCCCAAAAATCACATTCTTCTGAGGAGTTCCCAGTACATTATCCTTTCCCCTGTGTAATTAACTTAACAAGCTCCAGCTGTTTTTATTCTCAGAAGGTTTACTCCCTGATATGAAGGTGCCTACCCCCTTCGTAAGTGCAGGTCCTAAATGAGCTTTTTTCTCTGTTCCCTCACCACAATCCAGATTCTTTAGGGGAGTTTCCAGTACAGTAACCATAACAGGAAGTACTGAATTTATTAAGCTACTTCTTTTCTTAATCTCAGTGGAGATATTTACTGATAAACAGCTACATATGCAGCTTTTTCATGTCGTTCCTAAATGAGATTTTATCTCTTTCCCCTCACCATAAATCAGTTTCTTATGAGGAGTTCCCAGTACATTATACTTTCACCTGTGTAATTACCTCAACAAGCTCCAGCTGTTTTTATTCTCAGAAGGGATACTCCCTGATATACAGCTGCCTACCTCCTTCGAAAGTGCAGGACCTAAATGAGCTTTTTTCTCTGTTCCCTCACCACAATCCAGATTCTATTTTGGAGTTACCAGTACAGTAACCATACCAGGAAGTACGTAATTTATTAAGCTACTGCTTTTCTTAATCTCAGTGGAGATATTTACTGATAAGCAGCTACCTATGCAGCATGGTCATGTCGTTCCTAAATGAGCTTTTATCTCTCTCCCGTCACCACAAATCAGATTCTTCTGAGGAGTTCCCAGTACATTATCCTTTCCCCTGTGTAATTACCTTAACAAGCTCCAGCTGTTTTCATTCTCAGAAGGGATACTCTCTGATATACAGCTGCTTACCCCCTTCGTATGTGCAGGTCCTAAGTGAGCTTTTTTCTCTGTTCCCTCACCACAATCAAGATTCATTTGGGGAGTTACCAGTACAGTACCCATACCAGGAAGTACTTAATTTATTGGGCTACTGCTTTTCTTAATCTCAGTGGATTTATTTACGTATAAACAGCTACCTACGCAGCATGTTCATGTCGTTCCTAAATGAGCTTTTATCCCTCTCCCCTCACCACAAATCAGATTCTTCTGAGGAGTTCCCAGTACATTATCCTTTCCCCTGTGTAATTACCTTAACAAGTTCCAGCTGTTTTTATTCTCAGAAGGTTTACTCCCTGATATACAGCTGCCTACCCCCTTCGTAAGTGCAGGTCCTAAATGAGCTTTTTTCTCTGTTCCCTCACGACAATCCAGATTCTTTTGGGGAGTTACCAGTACAGTAACCATACCAGGAAGTACTTAATTTATTAAGCTACTGCTTTTCTTAATCTCAGTGGAGATATTTACTGATAAACAGCTACGTACGCAGCATGTTCATGTCGTTCCTAAATGAGCTTTTATCTCTCTCCCCTCACCACAAATCAGATTCTTCTGAGGAGTTCCCAGTACATTATCCTTTCCCCTGTGTAATTACCTTAACAAGCTCCAGCTGTTTTTATTCTCAGAAGGTTTAATACCTTATATACAGATTCCTACCCCCTTCGTAAGTGCAGGTCCTGAATGAGCTTTTTTCTCTGTTCCCTCACCACAATCCAGATTCTTTTGGGGAGTTACCAGTATAGTAACCATACCAGGAAGTACTTAATTTATTAAGCTACTGCTTTTCTTAATCTCAGTGGAGATATTTACTGATAAACAGCTACCTACGCAGCATATTCATGTAGTTCCTAAATGAGCTTTTATCTCTCTCCCCTCACCACAAATCAGATTCTTCTGAGGAGTTCCCAGTACATTATCCTTTCCCCTGTGTAATTACCTTAACAAGCTCCAGCTGTTTTTATTCTCAGAAGGTTTACTCCCAGATATACAGCTGCCTACCCCCTTCGTAAGAGCAGGTCCTAAATGAGCTTTTTTCTCTGTTCCCTCACCACAATCCAGATTCTTTTGGGGAGTTACCAGTACAGTTACCATACCAGGAAGTACTTAAATTATTAAGCTACTGCTTTTCTTAATCTTAGTGGAGATATTTACTGATAAACAGCTACCTACGCAGCATGTTCATTTCGTTCCTAAATGAGCTTTTATCTCTCTCCCCTCACCACAAATCAGATTCTTCTGAGGAGTTCCCAGTAAATTTTCCTTTCCCCTGTGTAATTACTTTAACAAGCTCCAGCTGTTTTTATTCTCAGAAGGTTTACTCCTTGATATACAGCTGCCTACCCCCTTCGTAAGTGCAGGTCCTAAATTAGCTTTTTTCTCTGTTCCCTCACCACATCCAGATTCTTTTGGGGAGTTACCAGTACAGTAACCATACCAGGAAGTACTTAATTTATTAAGCTACTGCTTTTCTTAATCTCAGGGGGATATTTACTGATAAACAGCTACCTACGCAGCATGTTCATGTCGTTCCTAAATGAGCGTTTATCTCTCCCCTCACCACAAATCACATTCTTCTGAGGTGTTCCCAGTACATTATCCTTTCCCCTGTGTAATTACCTTAACAAGCTCCAGCTGTTTTTATTCTCAGAAGGTTTACTCCCTGATATACAGCTGCCTACCCCCTTTGTAAGTGCAGGTCCTAAATGAGCTTTTTTCTCTGTTCCCTCACCACAATCCAGATTCTTTTGGGGAGTTACCAGTACAGTAACCATACCAGGAAGTACTTAATTTATTAAGCTACTGCTTTTCTTAATCTCAGTGGAGATATTTACTAATAAACAGCTACGTACGCAGCATGTTCATGTCGTTCCTAAATGAGCTTTTATCTCTCTCCCCTCACCACAAATCAGATTCTTCTGAGGGGTTCCAAGTACAGTATCCTTTCCCCTGTGTAACTACCTTAACAAGCTCCAGCTTTTTTTTATTCTCAGAAGCTTTACTCCCTGATATACAGCTGCCTACCCCCTTCGTAAGTGCAGGTCCTAAATCAGCTTTTTTCTCTGTTCCCTCACCAAAATCCAGATTCTTTTGGGGATTTACCAATACAGTAAACATACCAGGAAGTACTTAATTTATTAAGCTACTGCTTTTCTTAATCTCAGTGGAGATATTTACTGATAATCAGCTACCTACGCAGCATGTTCATGTCGTTCCTAAATGAGCTTTTATCTCTCTCCCCTCACCACAAATCAGATTCTTCTGAGGAGTTCCCAGTACATTATCCTTTCCCCTGTGTAATTACCTTAACAAGCTCCCAGCTGTTTTTATTCTCAGAAGGTTTACTCCCTGATATACAGCTGCCTACCCCCTTTGTAAGTGCAGGTCCTAAATGAGCTTTTTTCTCTGTTCCTCACCACAATCCAGATTCATTTGGGGAGTTACCAGTACAGTAACCATACCAGGAAGTACTTAATTTATTAAGCTACTGCTTTTCTTAATCTCAGTGGAGATATTTACTAATAAACAGCTACGTACGCAGCATGTTCATGTCGTTCCTAAATGAGCTTTTAT
>NW_025961333.1:0-37635 GCF_023159225.1 Perognathus longimembris pacificus | reverse complement strand
GATTCTTTTGGGAGTTACCAGTACAGTAACCATACCAGGAAGTACTTAATTATTAAGCTACTGCTTTTCTTAATGTCAGTGGAGATATTTACTGATAAACAGCTACGTATGCAGCATGTTCATGTCGTTCCTAAATGAGCTTTTATCTCTCTCGCCTCACCACAAATCAGATTCTTCTGAGGAGTTCCCAGTACATTATCCTTTCCCGTGTGTAATTACCTTAACAAGCTCCAGCTGTTTTTATTCTCAGAAGGTTTACTCACTGATATACAGCTGCCTACCCCCTTCCTAAGTGCAGGTCCTAATGAGCTTTTTTCTCTGTTCCCTCACCAAAATCCAGATTCTTTTGGGGAGGTACCAGTACAGTAACCATACCAGGGAGTACTTAATTTATTAAGCTACTGCTTTTCTTAATCTCAGTGGAGATATTTACTGATAAACAGCTACCTACGCAGCATGTTCATGTCGTTCCTAAATGAGCTTTTATCTCTCTCCCCTCACCACAAATCAGATTCTTCTGAGGAGTTCCCAGTACATTATCCTTTCCACTGTGTAATTACCTTAACAAGCTCCAGCTGTTTTTATTCTCAGAAGGTTTACTCCCTGATATACAGCTGCCTACCCCCTTCGTAAGTGCAGGTCCTAAATGAGCTTTTTTCTCTGTTCCCTCACCACAATCCAGATACTTTTGGGGAGTAACCAGTACAGTAACCATACCAGGAAGTACTTAATTTATTAAGCTACTGCTTTTCTTAATCTCACTGGAGATATTTACTGATAAACAGCTACCTACGCAGCATGTTCATGTCGTTCCTAAATGAGCTTTTATCTCTCTCCCCTCACCACAAAGCAGATTCTTCTGAGGAGTTCCCAGTACATTATCCTTTCCCCTGTGTAATTACCTTAACAAGCTCCAGCTGTTTTTATTCTCAGAAGGTTTACTCCCTGATATACTGCTGCGTACCCCGTTCGTAAGTGCAGGTCCTAAATGAGCTTTTTTCTCTGTTCCCTCACCACAATCCAGATTCTTTTGTGGAGTTACCAGTACAGTAACCATACCAGGAAGTACTTAATTTATTAAGCTACTGCTTTTCTTAATCTCAGTGGAGATATTTACTGATAAACAGCTACCTACGCAGCACGTTCATGTCGTTCCTAAATGAGCTTTTATCTCTCTCCCCTCACCACGAATCAGATTCTTCTGAGGAGTTCCCAGTACTTTATCCTTTCCCCTGTGTAATTACCTTAACAAGCTCCAGCTGTTTTTATTCTCAGAAGGTTTACTCCCTGATATACAGCTGCCTACCCCCTTCGTAAGTGCAGGTCCTAAATGAGCTTTTTTGTCTGTTCCCTCACCACAGTCCAGATTCTTTTGGGATGTTACCAGTACAGTAACAATACCAGGAAGTACTTAATTTATTCAGCTACTGCTTTTCTTAATCTCAGTGGAGATATTTACTGATAAACAGCTACCTACGCAGCATGTTCATGTCTTTCCTAAATGAGCTTTTATCTCTCTCCCCTCACCACAAATCAGATTCTTCTGAGGAGTTCCCAGTACATTATCCTTTCCCCTGTGTAATTACCTTAACAAGCTCCAGCTGTTTTTATTCTCAGAAGGTTTACTCCCTGATATACTGCTGCCTACCCCCTTCGTAAGTGCAGGTCCTAAATGAGCTTTTTTCTCTGTTCCCTCACAACAATCCACATTCTTTTGGGGAGTTACCAGTACAGTAACCATACCAGGAAGTACTTAATTTATTAAGCTACTGCTTTTCTTAATCTCAGAGGTGATATTTACTGATAAACAGCTACCTACGCAGCATGTTCATGTCGTTCCTAAATGAACTTTTATCTCTCTCCCTCACCTCAAATCAGATTCTTCTCAGGAGTTCCCAGAACATTATCCTTTCCGCTGTGTAATTACCTTAACAAGCTCCAGCTGTTTTTAATCTCAGAAGGTTTACTCCCTGATATACAGCTGCCTAACCCCTTCGTAAGTGCAGGTCCTAAATGAGCTTTTTTCTCTGTTCCCTCACCACAATCCAGATTCTTTTGGGGAGTTACCAGTACAGTAATCATACCAGGAACTACTTAATTTATTAAGCTACTGCTTTTCTTAACCTCAGTGGAGATATTTACTGATAAACAGCTACCTACGCAGCATGTTCATGTCGTTCCTAAATGAGCTTTTATCTCTCTCCCCTCACCACAAATCAGATTCTTCTGAGTAGTTCCCAGTACATTATCCTTTCCCCTGTGTAATTACCTTAACAAGCTCCAGCTGTTTTTATTCTCAGAAGGTTTACTCCCTGATATACAGCTGCCTACCCCCTTCGTACGTTCAGGTCCTATATGAGCTTTTTCCTCTGTTCCCTCACCACATTCCAGATTCTTTTGGGGAGTGACCAGTACAGTAACCATACCAGGAAGTACTTAATTTATTAAGCTACTGCTTTTCTTAATCTCAGTGGAGATATTTACTGATAAACAGCTACCTACGCAGCATGTTCATGTCGTTCCTAAATGAGCTTTTATCTCTCTCCCCTCACCACAAATCAGATTCTTATGAGGAGTTCCCAGTACTTCATCTTTTCCCCTGTGTAATTACCTTAACAAGCTCCAGCTGTTTTTATTCTCAGAAGGTTTACTCCCTGATATACAGCTGCCTACCCCGTTCGAAAGTGCAGGTCCTAAATGAGCTTTTTTCTCTGTTCCCTCACCACAATCCAGATTCTTTTGGGGAGTGACCAGTACAGGAACCATACCAGGAAGTACTTAATTTATTAAGCTACTGCTTTTCTTAATCTCAGTGGAGATATTTACAGATAAACAGCTACATACGCAGCATGTTCATGTCGTTCCTAAATGAGCTTTTATCCCTCTCCCCTCACCACAAATCAGATTCTTCTGAGGAGTTCCCAGTACATTATCCTTTCCCCTGTGTAATTACCTTAACAAGCTCCAGCTGTTTTTATTCTCAGAAGGTTTACTCCCTGATATACAGCTGCCTACCCCCTTCGTAAGTGCAGGTCCTAAATGAGCTTTTTTCTCTGTTCCCTCACCACAATCCAGATTCTTTTGGGGAGTTACCAGTACAGTTACCATACCAGGAAGTACTTAATTTATTAAGCTACTGCTTTTTTTAATCTCAGTGGAGATATTTACTGATAAACTGCTACCTATGCAGCATGTTCATGTCGTTCCTAAATGAGCTTTTATCTCTCTCCCCCGACCACAAATCAGATTCGTCTGAGGAGTTCCCAGTACTTTATAATTTCCCATGTGTAATTACCTTAACAAGCTCCAGCTGTTTTTATTCTCAGAAGGTTATTCCCTGATATACAGCTGCCTACCCCTTCGTAAGTGCAGGTCCTAAATGAGGTTTTTTTCTCTGTTCCTTCACCACAATCCAGATTCTTTTGGGGAGTTACCACTACAGTAACCATACCAGGAAGTACTTAATTTATTAAGCTACTGCTTTTCTTAATCTCAGTGGAGATATTTACTGATAAACAGCTACAAACGCAGCACGTTCATGTCGTTCCTAAATGAGCTTTTATCTCTCTCCCCTCACCACAAATCAGATTCTTCTGAGGAGTTCCCAGTACATTATCCTTTCCCCTGTGTAATTAACTTAACAAGCTCCAGCTGTTTTTATTCTCAGAAGGTTTACTCCCTGATATACAGCTGCCTAACCCTTCGTAAGTGCAGGTCCTAAATGAGCTTTTTTCTCTGTTCCCTCACCACAATCCAGATTCTTTTGGGGAGTTTCCAGGACAGTAACCATACCAGGAAGTACTTAATTTATTAAGCTACTGCTTTTCTTAATCTCAGTGGAGATATTTACTGATAAACAGCTACCTACGCAGCATGTTCATGTCGTTCCTAAATCAGCTTTTATCTCTCTCCCCTCACCACAATTCAGATTCTTCTGAGGAGTTCCCAGTACATTATCCTTTCCCCTGTGTAATTACCTTATCAAGCTCCAGCTGTTTTAATTCTCAGAAGGTTTACTCCCTGATATACAGCTGCCTACCCCTTCGTAAGTGCAGGTCCTAAATGAGCTTTTTTCTCTGTTCCCTCACCACAATCCAGATTGTTTTGGGGAGTTTCCAGTACAGTAACCATACCAGGAAGTACTTAATTTATTAAGCTACTGCTTTTCTTAATCTCAGTGGAGATATTTACTGATAAACAGCTACCAACACAGCATGTTCATGTCGTTCCTAAATGAGCTTTTATCTCTCTCCCCTCACCACGAATCAGATTCTTCTGAGGAGTTCCCAGTACTTTATCCTTTCCCCTGTGTAATTACCTTAACAAGTTCCAGCTGTTTTTATTCTCAGAAGGTTTACTCCCTGATATACAGCTGCCTACCCCCTTCGTAAGTGCAGGTCCTAAATGAGCTTTTTTCTCTGTTCCCTCACCACAATCCAGATTCTTTTGGGAGTTACCAGTACAGTAACCATACCAGGAAGTACTTAATTTATTAAGCTACTGCTTTTCTTAATGTCAGTGGAGATATTTACTGATAAACAGCTACGTATGCAGCATGTTCATGTCGTTCCTAAATGAGCTTTTATCTCTCTCGCCTCACCACAAATCAGATTCTTCTGAGGAGTTCCCAGTACATTATCCTTTCCCGTGTGTAATTACCTTAACAAGCTCCAGCTGTTTTTATTCTCAGAAGGTTTACTCACTGATATACAGCTGCCTACCCCCTTCCTAAGTGCAGGTCCTAAATGAGCTTTTTTCTCTGTTCCCTCACCAAAATCCAGATTCTTTTGGGGAGGTACCAGTACAGTAACCATACCAGGGAGTACTTAATTTATTAAGCTACTGCTTTTCTTAATCTCAGTGGAGATATTTACTGATAAACAGCTACCTACGCAGCATGTTCATGTCGTTCCTAAATGAGCTTTTATCTCTCTCCCCTCACCACAAATCAGATTCTTCTGAGGAGTTCCCAGTACATTATCCTTTCCCCTGTGTAATTACCTTAACAAGCTCCAGCTGTTTTTATTCTCAGAAGGTTTACTCCCTGATATACAGCTGCCTACCCCCTTCGTAAGTGCAGGTCCTAAATGAGCTTTTTTCTCTGTTCCCTCACCACAATCCAGGTACTTTTGGGGAGTAACCAGTACAGTAACCATACCAGGAAGTACTTAATTTATTAAGCTACTGCTTTTTTTAATCTCAGTGGAGATATTTACTGATAAACTGCTACCTATGCAGCATGTTCATGTCGTTCCTAAATGAGCTTTTATCTCTCTCCCCTCACCACAAAGCAGATTCTTCTGAGGAGTTCCCAGTACATTATCCTTTCCCCTTGTAATTACCTTAACAAGCTCCAGCTGTTTTTATTCTCAGAAGGTTTACTCCCTGATATACAGCTGCCTACCCCTTTGTAAGTGCAGGTCCTAAATGAGCTTTTTTCTCTGTTCCCTAACCACAATCCAGATTCTTTTGGGGAGTTACCAGTACAGTAACCATACCAGGAAGTACTTAATTTATTAAGCTACTGATTTTCTTAATCTCAGTGGAGATATTTACTGATAAACAGCTACCTACGCAGCATGTTCATGTCGTTCCTAAATGAGCTTTTATCTCTCTCCCCTCACCACGAATCAGATTCTTCTGAGGAGTTCCCAGTACTTTATCCTTTCCCCTGTGTAATTACCTTAACAAGTTCCAGCTGTTTTTATTCTCAGAAGGTTTACTCCCTGATATACAGCTGCCTACCCCCTTCGTAAGTGCACGTCCTAAATGAGCTTTTTTCTCTGTTCCCTCACCACAATCCAGATTCTTTTGGGGAGTTACCAGTACAGTAACCATACCAGGAAGTACTTAATTTATTAAGCTACTGCTTTTCTTAATGTCACTGGAGATATTTACTGATAAACAGCTACGTATGCAGCATGTTCATGTCGTTCCTAAATGAGCTTTTATCTCTCTCGCCTCACCACAAATCAGATTCTTCTGAGGAGTTCCCAGTACATTATCCTTTCCCCTGTGTAATTACCTTAACAAGCTCCAGCTGTTTTTATTCTCAGAAGGTTTACTCACTGATATACAGCTGCCTACCCCCTTCGTAAGTGCAGGTCCTAATAGAGCTTTTTTCTCTGTTCCCTAACCAAAATCCAGATTCTTTTGGGGAGGTACCAGTACAGTAACCATACCAGGAAGTACTTAATTTATTAAGCTACTGCTTTTCTTAATCTCAGTGGAGATATTTACTGATAAACAGCTACCTACGCAGCATGTTCATGTCGTTCCTAAATGAGCTTTTATCTCTCTCCCCTCACCACAAATCAGATTCTTCTGAGGAGTTCCCAGTACATTATCCTTTCCCCTGTGTAATTACCTTAACAAGCTCCAGCTGTTTTTATTCTCAGAAGGTTTACTCCCTGATATACAGCTGCCTACCCCCTTCGTAAGTGCAGGTCCCAAATGAGCTTTTTTCTCTGTTCCCTCACCACAATCCAGATACTTTTGGGGAGTAACCAGTACAGTAACCATACCAGGAAGTACTTAATTTATTAAGCTACTGCTTTTCTTAATCTCACTGGAGATATTTACTGATAAACAGCTACCTACGCAGCATGTTCATGTCGTTCCTAAATGAGCTTTTATCTCTCTCCCCTCACCACAAATCAGATTCTTCTGAGGAGTTCCCAGTACATTATCCTTTCCCCTGTGTAATTACCTTAACAAGCTCCAGCTGTTTTTATTCTCAGAAGGTTTACTCCCTGATATACTGATGCGTACCCCCTTCGAAAGTGCAGGTCCTAAATGAGATTTTTTTATGTTCCCTCACCACAATCCACATTCTTTTGGGGAGTTACCAGTATAGTAACTATACCAGGAAGTACTTAATTTATTAAGCTACAGCTTTTCTTAATCTCAGTGGAGATATTTACTGATAAACAGCTCCCTACGCAGCATGTTCATGTCGTTCCTAAATGAGCTTTTATCTCTCTTCCGTCACCACAAATCAGATTCTTCTGAGGAGTTCCCAGTACATTATCCTTTCCCCTGTGTAATTACCTTAACAAGCTCCAGCTGTTTTTATTCTCAGAAGGTTTACTCCCTGATATACAGCTGCCTACCCCCTTCGTAAGTGCAGGTCCTAAATGAGCTTTTTTCTCTGTTCCCTCACCACAATCCAGATTCTTTTGTGGAGTTACCAGTACAGTAACCATACCAGGAAGTACTTAATTTATTAAGCTACTGCTTTTCTTAATCTCAGTGGAGATATTTACTGATAAACAGCTACCTACGCAGCACGTTCATGTCGTTCCTAAAGGAGCTTTTATCTCTCTCCCCTCACCACGAATCAGATTCTTCTGAGGAGTTCCCAGTACATTATCCTTTCCACTGTGTAATTACCTTAACAAGCTCCAGCTGTTTTTATTCTCAGAAGGTTTACTCCCTGATATACACCTGCCTAACCCCTTCATAAGTGCAGGTCCTAAATGAGCTTTTATCTCTTTTCCCTCACCACAATGCAGATTCTTTTGGGGAGTTACCAGTACAGTAACCATACCAGGAAGTACTTAATTTATTAAGCTACTGCTTTTATTAATCGCAGTGGAGATATTTACTGATAAACAGCTACCTACGCAGCATGTTCATGTCGTTCCTAAATGAGCTTTTATCTCTCTCCCCTGACCATAAATCAGATTCTTCTGAGGAGTTCCCAGTACTTTATAATTTCCCCTGTGTAATTACCTTAACAAGCTCCAGCTGTTTTTATTCTCAGAAGGTTTACTCCCTGATATACAGCTGCCTACCCCCTTCGTAAGTGCAGGTCCTAAATGAGCTTTTTTCTCTGTTCCCTCACCACAATCCAGATACTTTTGGGGAGTAACCAGTACAGTAACCATACCAGGAAGTACTTAATTTATTAAGCTACTACTTTTCTTAATCTCACTGGAGATATTTACTGATAAACAGCTACCTACGCAGCATGTTAATGTCGTTCCTAAATGAGCTTTTATCTCTCTCCCCTCACCACAAATCAGATTCTTCTGAGGAGTTCCCAGTACATTATCCTTTCCCCTGTGTAATTACCTTAACAAGCTCCAGCTGTTTTTATTCTCAGAAGGTTTACTCCCTGATATACTGCTGCGTACCCCGTTCGTAAGTGCAGGTCCTAAATGAGCTTTTTTCTCTGTTCCCTCACCACAATCCAGATTCTTTTGGGGAGTTACCAGTATAGTAACTATACCAGGAAGTACTTAATTTATTAAGCTACTGCTTTTCTTAATCTCAGTGGAGGTATTTACTGATAAACAGCTACCTACGCAGCATGTTCATGTCGTTCCTAAATGAGCTTTTATCTCTCTTCCGTCACCACAAATCAGATTCTTCTGAGGAGTTCCCAGTACATTATCCTTTCCCCTGTGTAATTACCTTAACAAGCTCCAGCTGTTTTTATTCTCAGAAGGTTTACTCACTGATATACAGCTGCCTACCCCCTTCGTAAGTGCAGGTCCTAAATGAGCTTTTTTCTCTGTTCCCTCACCACAATCCAGATTCTTTTGTGGAGTTACCAGTACAGTAACCATACCAGGAAGTACTTAATTTATTAAGCTACTGCTTTTCTTAATCTCAGTGGAGCAATTTACTGATAACCAGCTACCTACGCAGCACGTTCATGTCGTTCCTAAATGAGCTTTTATCTCTCTCCCCTCACCATGAATCAGATTCTTCTAAGGAGTTCCCAGTACATTATCCTTTCCCCTGTGTAATTACCTTAACAAGCTCCAGCTGTTTTTATTCTCAGAAGGTTTACTCCCTGATATACAGCTGCCTACCCCCTTCGTAAGTGCAGGTCCTAAATGAGCTTTTTTCTCTGTTCCCTCACCACAATCCAGATTTTTTTGGGGAGTTACCAGTACAGTAACCATACCAGGAAGTACTTACTTTATTAAGGTACTGCTTTTCTTAATCTCAGTGGAGATATTTACTGAAAAACAGCTACCTAGGCACCACGTTCATGTCGTTCCTAAATGAGCTTTTATCTCTCTCCCCTCACCACAAATCAGATTCTTCTGAGGAGTTCCCAGTACATTATCCTTTCCACTGTGTAATTACCTTAACAAGCTCCAGCTGTTTTTATTCTCAGAAGGTTTACTCCCTGATATACACCTGCCTAACCCCTTCATAAGTGCAGGTCCTAAATGAGCTTTTATCTCTGTTCCCTCACCGCAATGCAGATTCTTTTGGGGAGTTACCAGTACAGTAACCATACCATGAAGTACTTAATTTATTAAGCTACTGCTTTTATTAATCTCAGTGGAGATATTTACTGATAAACAGCTACCTACGCAGTACGTTCATGTCGTTCCAAAATGTGCTTTTATCTCTCTCCCCTCACCATAAATCAGATTCTTCTGAGGAGTTCCCAGTACATTATCCTTTCCCCTGTGTAATTACCTTAACAAGCTCCAGCTGTTTTTATTCTCAGAAGGTTTACTCCCTGATATACAGCTTGCTACCCCATTCGTAAGTGCAGGTCCTAAATGGGCTTTTTTCTCTGTTCCCTCACCACAATCCAGATTCTTTTGGGGAGTTACCAGTAGAGTAACCATACCAGGAAGTACTTAATTTATTAAGCTACTGCTTTTCTTAATCTCAGTGGAGATATTTACTGATAAACAGCTACCTACGCAGCATGTTCATGTCGTTCCTAAATGAGCTTTTATCTCTCTCCCCTCACCACAAATCAGATTCTTCTGAGGAGTTCCCAGTACATTATCCTTTCCCCTGTGTAATTACCTTAACAAGCTCCAGCTGGTTTTATTCTCAGAAGGTTTACTCCCTGATATACTGCTGCCTACCCCCTTCATAAGTGAAGGTCCTAAATGAGCTTTTTTTTCTGTTCCCTCACCACCATCCAGATTCTTTTGGGGAGTTACCAGTACAGTAACCATACCAGGAAGTACTTAATTTATTAAGCTACTGCTTTTCTTAATCTCAGTGGATATATTTACGGATAAACAGCTACCTACGCAGCTTGTTCATGTCGTTCCTAAATGAGCTTTTATCTCTCTCCCCTCACCACAAATCAGATTCTTCTGAGGAGTTCCCAGTACATTATCCTTTCCCCTGTGTAATTACCTTAACAAGCTCCAGATGTTTTTATTCTTAGAAGGTTTACATCCTGATATACAGCTGCCTACCCCTTTCGTAAGTGCAGGTCCTAAATGAGCTTTTTTCTCTGTTCCCTCACCACAATCCAGATTCTTTTGGGGAGTTACCAGTACAGTAACCATACCAGGAAGTACTTAATTTATTAAGCTACTGCTTTTCTTAATCTCAGTGGAGATATTTACTGATAAACAGCTACCTACGCAGCATGTTCATGTCGTTCCTAAATGAGCTTTTATCTCTCTCCCCTGACCATAAATCAGATTCTTCTGAGGGGTTCCCAGTACTTTATAATTTCCCCTGTGTAATTACCTTAACAAGCTCCAGCTGTTTTTATTCTCAGAAGGTTTACTCCCTGATACACAGCTGCCTACCCCCTTCGTCAGTGCAGGTCCTAAATGAGCTTTTTTCTCTGTTCCCTCACCACAATCCAGATTATTTTGGGGAGTTACCAGTACAGTAACCATACCAGGAAGTACTTAATTTATGAAGCTACTGCTTTTCTTAATCTCAGTGGAGATATTTACTGATAAACAGCTACCTACGCAGCATGTTCATGTCGTTCCTAAATGAGCTTTTATCTCTCTCCCCTCACCACAAATCAGATTCTTCTGAGGAGTTCCCAGTACTTTATCCTTTCCCCTGTGTAATTACCTTAACAAGCTCCAGCTGCTTTTATTCTCAGAAGGTTTACTCCCTGATATACAGCTGCCTACCCCCTTCGTAAGTGCAGGTCCCAAATGAGCTTTTTTCTCTTTTCCCTTACCACAATCCAGATTCTTTTGGGGAGTTTCCAGTACAGTAACCATACCAGGAAGTACTTAATTTATTAAGCTACTGCTTTTCTTAGTCTCAGTGGAGATATTTACTGATAAACAGCTACCTACGCAGCATGTTCATGTCGTTCCTAAATGAGCTTTTATCTCTCTCCCCTCACCACAAATCAGATTCTTCTGAGGAGTTCCCAGTACTTTATCCTTTCCCCTGTGTAATTACCTTAACAAGCTCCAGCTGTTTTTATTCTCAGAAGGTTTACTCCCTGATATACAGCTGCCTACCCCCTTCGTAAGTGCAGGTCCTAAATGAGCTTATTTCTCTGTTCCCTCACCACAATCCAGATTCTTTTGGGGAGTTACCAGTACAGTAACCATACCAGCAAGTACTTAATTTATTAAGCTACTGCATTTCTTAATGTCAGTGGAGATATTTACTGATAAACAGCTACCTACGCAGCATGTTCATGTCGTCCTAAATGAGCTTTTATCTCTCTCCCCTCACCACAAATCAGATTCTTTTGAGGAGATCCCAGTACTTTATCCTTTCCCCTGTGTAATTACCTTAACAAGCTCCAGCTGTTTTTATTCTCAGAAGGTTTACTCCCTGATATACAGCTGCCTAACCCCTTCGTAAGTGCAGGTCCTAAATGAGCTTTTTTCTCTGTTCCCTCACCACAGTCCAGATTCTTTTGCGGAGTTACCAGTACAGTAACCATACCAGGAAGTACTTAATTTATTAAGCTACTGCTTTTCTTAGTCTCAGTGGAGATATTTACTGATAAACAGCTACCTACGCAGCATGTTCATGTCGTTCCTAAATGAGCTTTTATCTCTCTCCCCTCACCACAAATCAGATTCTTCTGAGGAGTTCCCAGTATATTATCATTTCCCCTGTGTAATTAAGTTAACAAGCTCCAGCTGTTTTTATTCTCAGAAGGTTTACTCCCTGATATACAGCTGCCTACCCCCTTCGTAAGTGCAGGTCCTAAATGAGCTTTTTTCTCTGTTCCATCACCAAAATCCAGATTCTTTTGGGGCGTTACCAGTACAGTAACCATACCAGGAAGTACTTAATTTATTAAGCTACTGCTTTTCTTAATCTCAGTGGAGATATTTACTGATAAACAGCTACCTACGCAGCATGTTCATGTCGTTCCTAAATGAGCTTTTATCTCTCTCCCCTCACCACAAATCAGATTCTTCTGAGGAGTTCCCAGTACATTATCCTTTCCCCTGTGTAATTACCTTAACAAGCTCTAGCTGTTTTTATTCTCAGAAGGTTTACTCCCTGATATACAGCTGCCTACACCCTTCGTAAGTGCAGGTCCTAAATGAGCTTTTTTCTCTGTTCCCTCACCACAATCCAGATACTTTTGGGGAGTAACCAGTACAGTAACCATACCAGGAAGTACTTAATTTATTAAGCTACTACTTTTCTTAATCTCACTGGAGATATTTACTGATAAACAGCTACCTACGCAGCATGTTAATGTCGTTCCTAAATGAGCTTTTATCTCTCTCCCCTCACCACAAATCAGATTCTTCTGAGGAGTTCCCAGTACATTATCCTTTCCCCTGTGTAATTACCTTAACAAGCTCCACCTGTTTTTATTCTCAGAAGGTTTACTCCCTGATATACTGCTGCGTACCCCGTTCGTAAGTGCAGGTCCTAAATGAGCTTTTTTCTCTGTTCCCTCACCACAATCCAGATTCTTTTGGGGAGTTACCAGTATAGTAACTATACCAGGAAGTACTTAATTTATTAAGCTACTGCTTTTCTTAATCTCAGTGGAGATATTTACTGATAAACAGCTACCTACGCAGCATGTTCATGTCGTTCCTAAATGAGCTTTTATCTCTCACATCTCAACACAAATCAGATTCTTCTGAGGAGTTCCCAGTACATTATCCTTTCCCCTGTGTAATTACCTTAACAAACTCCAGCTTTTTTTATTCTCAGAAGGATTACTCCCTGATTTACAGCTGGCTACACCCTTCGTAAGTGCAGGTCCTAAATGAGCTTATTTCTCTGTTCCCTCACAACAATCCAGATTCTTTTGGGGAGTTACCAGTACAGTAACCATACCAGCAAGTACTTAATTTATTAAGCTACTGCATTTCTTAATGTCAGTGGAGATATTTACTGATAAACAGCTACCTACGCAGCATGTTCATGTCGTCCTAAATGAGCTTTTATCTCTCTCCCCTCACCACGAATCAGATTCTTCTGAGGAGATCCCAGTACTTTATCCTTTCCCCTGTGTAATTACCTTAACAAGCTCCAGCTGTTTTTATTCTCAGAAGGTTTACTCCCTGATATACAGCTGCCTAACCCCTTCGTAAGTGCAGGTCCTAAATGAGCTTTTTTCTCTGATCCCTCACCACAGTCCAGATTCTTTTGCGGAGTTACCAGTACAGTAACCATACCAGGAAGTACTTAATTTATTAAGCTACTGCTTTTCTTAGTCTCAGTGGAGATATTTACTGATAAACAGCTACCTACGCAGCATGTTAATGTCGTTCCTAAATGAGCTTTTATCTCTCTCCCCTCACCACAAATCAGATTCTTCTGAGGAGTTCCCAGTACATTATCCTTTCCCCTGTGTAATTACCTTAACAAGCTCCACCTGTTTTTATTCTCAGAAGGTTTACTCCCTGATATACTGCTGCGTACCCCGTTCGTAAGTGCAGGTCCTAAATGAGCTTTTTTCTCTGTTCCCTCACCACAATCCAGATTCTTTTGGGGAGTTACCAGTATAGTAACTATACCAGGAAGTACTTAATTTATTAAGCTACTGCTTTTCTTAATCTCAGTGGAGATATTTACTGATAAACAGCTACCTACGCAGCATGTTCATGTCGTTCCTAAATGAGCTTTTATCTCTCTTCCGTCACCACAAATCAGATTCTTCTGAGGAGTTCCCAGTACATTATCCTTTCCCCTGTGTAATTACCTTAACAAGCTCCAGCTGTTTTTATTCTCAGAAGGTTTACTCACTGATATACAGCTGCCTACCCCCTTCGTAAGTGCAGGTCCTAAATGAGCTTTTTTCTCTGTTCCCTCACCACAATCCAGATTCTTTTGTGGAGTTACCAGTACAGTAACCATACCAGGAAGTACTTAATTTATTAAGCTACTGCTTTTCTTAATCTCAGTGGAGCAATTTACTGATAAACAGCTACCTACGCAGCACGTTCATGTCGTTCCTAAATGAGCTTTTATCTCTCTCCCCTCACCATGAATCAGATTCTTCTAAGGAGTACCCAGTACATTATCCTTTCCCCTGTGTAATTACCTTAACAAGCTCCAGCTGTTTTTATTCTCAGAAGGTTTACTCCCTGATATACAGCTGCCTACCCCCTTCGTAAGTGCAGGTCCTAAATGAGCTTTTTTCTCTGTTCCCTCACCACAATCCAGATTTTTTTGGGGAGTTACCAGTACAGTAACCATACCAGGAAGTACTTACTTTATTAAGGTACTGCTTTTCTTAATCTCAGTGGAGATATTTACTGAAAAACAGCTACCTAGGCAGCACGTTCATGTCGTTCCTAAATGAGCTTTTATCTCTCTCCCCTCACCACAAATCAGATTCTTCTGAGGAGTTCCCAGTACATTATCCTTTCCACTGTGTAATTACCTTAACAAGCTCCAGCTGTTTTTATTCTCAGAATGTTTACTCCCTGATATACACCTGCCTAACCTTCATAAGTGCAGGTCCTAAATGAGCTTTTATCTCTGTTCCCTCACCACAATGCAGATTCTTTTGGGGAGTTACCAGTACAGTAACCATACCATGAAGTACTTAATTTATTAAGCTACTGCTTTTATTAATCTCAGTGGAGATATTTACTGATAAACAGCTACCTACGCAGTACGTTCATGTCGTTCCAAAATGTGCTTTTATCTCTCTCCCCTCACCATAAATCAGATTCTTCTGAGGAGTTCCCAGTACATTATCCTTTCCCCTGTGTAATTACCTTAACAAGCTCCAGCTGTTTTTATTCTCAGAAGGTTTACTCCCTGATATACAGCTTGCTACCCCATTCGTAAGTGCAGGTCCTAAATGAGCTTTTTTCTCTGTTCCCTCACCACAATCCAGATTCTTTTAGGGAGTTACCACTGCAGTAACCATACCAGGAAGTACTTAATTTATTAAGCTACTGCTTTTCTTAATCTCAGTGGAGATATTTACTGATAAACAGCTACCTACGAGCACGTTCATGTCGTTCCTAAATGAGCTTTTATCTCTCTGCCCTCACCACAAATCAGATTCTTCTGAGGAGTTCCCAGTACATTATCCTTTCCCCTGTGTAATTACCTTAACAAGCTCCAGCTGTTTTTATTCTCAGAAGGTTTACTCCCTGATATACTGCTGCCTACTCCCTTCATAAGTGCAGGTCTTAAATGAGCTTTTTTCTCTGTTCCCTCACAACAATCCAGATTCTTTTGGGGAGTTACCAGTACAGTAACCATACCAGGAATTACTTAATTTATTAAGCTACTGCTATTCTTAATCTCAGTGGAGATATTTACTGATAAACAGCTACCTACGAAGCATGTTCATGTCGTTCCTAAATGAGCTTTTATCTCTCTCCCCTCACTACAAATCAGATTCTTCTGAGGAGTTCCCAGTACATTATCCTTTCCCCTGTGTAATTACCTTAACAAGCTCCAGCTGTTTTTATTCTCAGAAGGTTTACTCAGTGATATACTGCTGCCTACCCCCTTCATAAGTGCAGGTCTTAAATGAGCTTTTTTCTCTGTTCCCTCACAACAATCCAGATTCTTTTGGGGAGTTACCAGTACAGTAATCATACCAGGAATTACTTGATTTATTAAGCTACTGCTTTTCTTAATCTCAGTGGAGATATTTACTGATAAACCGCTACGTACTCAGCATGTTCATGTCGTTCCTAAATGAGCTTTTATCTCTCTCCCCTCACCACAAATCAGATTCTTCTGAGGAGTTCCCAGTACATTATCCTTTCCCCTGTGTAATTACCTTAACAAGCTCCAGCTGTTTTTATTCTCAGAAGGTTTACTCCCTGATATACAGCTGCCTACCCCCTTCGTAAGTGCAGGTCCTAAATGAAGTTTTTTCTCTGTTCCCTCACCACAATCCAGATTCTTTTGGGGAGTTACCAGTACAGTAACCATACCAGGAAGTACTTACTTTATTAAGCTACTGCTTTTCTAATTCTCAGTGGAGATATTTACTGATAAACAGCTACCTACTCAGCATGTTCATGTCGTTCCTAAATGAGCTTTTATCTCTCTCCCCTCACCACAAATCAGATTCTTCTGAGGAGTTCCCAGTACATTATCCTTTCCCCTGTGTAATTACCTTAACAAGCTCCAGCTGTTTTTATTCTCAGAAGGTTTACTCCCTGATATACAGCTGCCTACCCCCTTCGTAAGTGCAGGTCCTAAATGAGGTTTTTTCTCTATTCCCTCACCACAATCCGATTCTTTTGGGGAGTTACCACTACAGTAACCATACCAGGAAGTACTTAATTTATTAAGGTACTGCTTTTCTTAATCTCAGTGGAGATATTTACTGATAAACAGCTACCTACGCAGCACGTTCATGTAGTTCCTAAATGAGCTTTTATCTCTCTCCCCTCACCACTAATCAGATTCTTCTGAGGAGTTCCCAGTACATTATCCTTTCCCCTGTGTAATTACCTTAACAAGCTATAGCTGTTTTTATTCTCAGAAGGTTTACTCCCTGATATACAGCTGTCTACCCCCTTCGTAAGTACAGGTCCTAAATGAGCTTTTTTCTCTGTTCCCTCACCACAATCCAGATTCTTTTGGGGAGTTACCAGTACAGTAACCATACCAGGAAGTACTTAATTTATTAAGCTACTGCTTTTCTTAATCTCAGTGGAGATATTTACTGATAAACAGCTACCTACGCAGCATGTTCATGTCGTTCCTAAATGAGCTTTTATCTCTCTCCCCTCACCACAAATCAGATTCTTCTGAGGAGTTCCCAGTACATTAACCTTTCCCCTGTGTAATTACCTTAACAAGCTCCAGCTGTTTTTATTCTCAGAAGGTTTACTCCCTGACATACAGCTGCCTACCCCCTTCGTAAGTGCAGGTCCTAATTGAGCTTTTTTTCTCTGTTCCCTCACCACAATCCAGATTCTTTTGGGGAGTTACCAGTACAGTAACCATACCAGGAAGTACTTAATTTATTAAGCTACTGCTTTTCTTTATCTCAGTGGAGATATTTACTGATAAACAGCTAGGTACGCAGCATGTACATGTCGTTCCTAAATGAGCTTTTATCTCTCTCCCCTCACCACAAATCAGATTCTTCTGAGGAGTTCCCACTACATTATCCTTTCCTCTGTGTAATTACCTTAACAAGCTCCAGCTGTTTTTATTCTCAGAAGGTTTACTCCCTGATATACAGCTGCTTACCCCCTTCGTAAGTGCAGGTCCTAAATGAGATGTTTTCTCTGTTCCCTCACCACAATCTAGATTCATTTGGGGAGTTACCAGTACAGTAACCATACCAAGAAGTACTTAATTTATTAAGCTACTGCTTTTCTTAATCTCAGTGGAGATATTTACTGATAAAAGCTACCTACGCAGCATGTTCATGTCGTTCCTAAATGAGCTTTTATCTCTCTCTCCTCAGAACAAATCAGATTCTTCTGAGGAGTTCCCAGTACATTATCCTTTCCCCTGTGTAATTGCCTTAACAAGCTCCAGCTGTTTTTATTCTCAGAAGGTTTACTCCCTGATATACAGCTGGCTACCCCCTTCGTAAGTGCAGGTCCTAAATGAGCTTTTTTCTCTGTTCCCTCACCATAATCCAGATTCTTTTGGGGAGTTACCAGTACAGTAACCATACCAGGAAGTACTTAATTTATTAAGGTACTGCTTTTCTTAATCTCAGTGGAGATATTTACTGATAAACAGCTACCTACGCAGCATGTTCATGTCGTTCCTAAATGAGCTTTTATCTCTCTCCCCTCATCACAAATCAGATTCTTCTGAGGAGTTCCCAGTACATTATCCTTTCCCCTGTGTAATTACCTTAACAAGCTTCAGCTGTTTTTATTCTCAGAAGGTTTACTCCCTGATATACAGCTGCCTACCCCCTTCGTAAGTGCAGGTCCTAAATGAGCTTTTTTCTCTGTTCCCTCACCACAATCCAGATTCTTTTGGGGAGTTACCAGTACAGTAACCATACCAGGAAGTACTTAATTTATTAAGCTACTGCTTTTCTTAATCTCAGTGGAGATATTTACTGATAAACAGCTACCTACGCAGCATGTACATGTCGTTCCTAAATGAGCTTTTATCTCTCTCCCCTCACCACAAATCAGATTCTTCTGAGGAGTTCCCAGTACTTCATCTTTTCCCCTGTGTAATTACCTTAACAAGCTCCAGCTGTTTTTATTCTCAGAAGGTTTACTACCTGATATACAGCTGCCTACCCCCTTCGTAAGTGCAGGTCCTAAATGAGCTTCTTTCTCTATTCCCTCACCACAATCCAGATTCTTTTGGGGAGTTACAAGTACAGTAACCATACCAAGAAGTACTTAATTTATTAAGCTACTGCTTTTCTTAATCTCAGTGGAGATATTTACTGATAAACAGCTACCTACGAAGCATGTTCATGTCGTTCCTAAATGAGCTTTTACCTCTCCCCTCACCACAATTCAGATTCTTCTGAGGAGTTCCCAGTACATTATCCTTTCCCCTGTGTAATTACCTTAACAAGCTCCAGCTGTTTTTATTCTCAGAAGGTTTACTCCCTGATATACAGCTGCCTACCCCCTTCGTAAGTCCAGGTGCTAAATGAACTTTTTTCTCTGTTCCTTCACCACTATCCAGATTCTTTTGGGGAATTACCAGTACAGTAACCATACCAGGAAGTACTTAATTTATTAAGCTACTGCTTTTCTTAATCTCAGTGGAGATATTTACTGATAAACAGCTACGTACGCAGCATGTTCATGTCGTTCCTAAATGAGCATTTATCTTTCTCCCCTCACCACAAATGAGATTCGTCTGAGGAGTTCCCAGTACATTATCCTTTCCCCTGTGTAATTACCTTAACAAGCTCCAGCTGTTTTTATTCTCAGAAGGTTTACTCCCTGATATACAGCTGCCTACCCCCTTCGTAAGTGTAGGTCCTAAATGAGCTTTTTTTTCTGTTCCCTCACCACAATCCAGATTCTTTTGGGGAGTGACCAGTACAGTAACCATACCAGGAAGTACTGAATTTTTTAAGCTACTGCTTTTCTTAATCTAAGTATAGATATTTACTGATAAACAGCTACCTACGCAGCATGTTCATGTCGTTCCTAAATGAGCTTTTATCTCTCTCCCCTCACCACAAATCAGATTATTCTGAGGAGTTCCCAGTACATTATCCTTTCCCCTGTGTAATTACCTTAACCAGCTCCAGCTGTTTTTATTCTCAGAAGGTTTACTCCCTGATATACAGCTGCCTACCCCCTTCGTAAGTGCAGGTCCTAAATGAGGTTTTTTCTCTGTTCCCTCACCACAATCCAGATTCTTTTGGGGAGTTACCACTACAGTAACCATACCAGGAAGTACTTAATTTATTAAGCTACTGCTTTTCTTAATCTCAGTGGAGATATTTACTGATAAACAGCTACCTACGCAGCACGTTCATATAGTTCCTAAATGAGCTTTTATCTCTCTCCCCTCACCACAAATCAGATTTTTCTGAGGAGTTCCCAGTACATTATCCTTTCCCCTGTGTAATTACCTTAACAAGCTATAGCTGTTTTTATTCTCTGAAGGTTTACTCCCTGATATACAGCTGTCTACCCCCTTCGTAAGTGCAGGTCCTAAATGAGCTTTTTTCTCTGTTCCCTCACCACAATCCAGATTCTTTTGGGGAGTTACCAGTACAGTAACCATACCAGGAAGTACTTAATTTATTAAGCTACTGCTTTTCTTAATCTCAGTGGAGATATTTACTGATAAACAGCTACCTACGCAGCATGTTCATGTCGTTCCTAAATGAGCTTTTATCTCTCCCCCCTCACCACAAATCAGATTCTTCTGAGGACTTCCCAGTACATTATCCTTTCCCCTGTGTAATTACCTTACCAAGCTCCAGCTGTTTTTATTCTCAGAAGGTTTACTCCCTGATATACAGCTGCCTACCCCCTTCGTAAGTGGAGGTCCTATATGAGCTTTTTTTCTCTGTTCCCTCACCACAATCCAGATTCTTTTGGGGAGTAACCAGTACAGTAAACATACCAGGAAGTACTTAATTTATTAAGCTACTGCTTTTCTTTATCTCAGTGGAGATATTTACTGATAAACAGCTAGGTACGCAGCATGTACATGTCGTTCCTAAATGAGCTTTTATCTCTCTCCCCTCACCACAAATCAGATTCTTCTGAGGATTTCCCACTACATTTTCCTTTCCTCTGTGTAAATACCTTAACAAGCTCCAGCTGTTTTTATTCTCATAAGGTTTACTCCCTGATATACAGCTGCCTACCCCCTTCGTAAGTGCAGGTCCTAAATGAGCTTTTTTCTCTGTTCCCTCACCACAATCCAGATTCATTTGGGGAGTTACCAGTACAGTAACCATACCAGGAAGTACTTAATTTATTAAGCTACTGCTTTTCTTAATCTCAGTGGAGATATTTACTGATAAACAGCTACCTACGCAGCATGTTCATATCGTTCCTAAATGAGCTTTTATCTCTCTCCCCTCACCACAAATCAGATTCTTCTGAGGAGTTCCCAGTACATTATGCATTCCCCTTTGTAATTACCTTAACAAGCTCCAGCTGTTTTTATTCTCAGAAGGTTTACTCCCTGATATACAGCTGCCTACCCCCTTCGTAAGTGCAGGTCCTAAATGAGCTTTTTTCTCTGTTCCCTCACCACAATCCAGATTCTTTTGGGGAGATACCAGTACAGGAACCATACCAGGAAGTACTTCATTTATTAAGCAACTGCTTTTCTTAATCTCAGTGGAGATATTTACTGATAAACAGCTGCCAAAGCAGCATGTTCATGTCGTTCCTAAATGAGCTATAATCTCTCTCCCCTCACCACAAATCAGATTCTTCTGAGGAGTTCCCAGTACATTATCCTTTCCCCTGTGTAATTACCTTAACGAGCTCCAGCTGTTTTTATTCTTAGAAGGTTTACTCCCTGATATACAGCTTCCTACCCCCTTCGTAAGTGCAGGTCCTAAATGAGCTTTTTTCTCTGTTCCCTCACCACAATCCAGATAATTTGGGGAGTTACCAGTACAGTAACCATACCAGGAAGTAATTAATTTATTAAGCTACTGCTTTTCTTAATCTCAGTGGATATATTTACTGATAAACAGCTACCTACGCAGCATGTTCATGTCGTTCCTAAATGAGCTTTTATCTCTCTCCCCTCACCACCAATCAGATTCTTCTGTGGAGTTCCGAGTACATTATCCTTTCCCCTGTGTAATTACCTTAACAAGCTCCAGCTGTTTTTATTCTGAGAAGGTTTACTCCCTGATATACAGCTGCCTACCCCCTTCGAAAGTGCAGGTCCTAAATGAGATTTTTTTATGTTCCCACACCACAATCCAGATTCTTTTGGGGAGTTACCAATACAGTAACCATTCCAGGAAGTACTTAATTTATTAAGCTACTGCTTTTCTTAATCTCAGTGGAGATATTTACTGATAAACAGCTACGTACGCAGCATATTCCTGTCGTTCTTAAATGAGCTTTTATCTCTCTCCCCTCACCACAAATCAGATTCTTCTGAGGAGTTCCCGGTACATTACCCTTTCCCCTGTGTAATTACCTTAACAAGCTATAGCTGTTTTTATTCTCAGAAGGTTTACTCCCTTATATACAGCTGCCTACTCCCTTCATAAGTGCAGTTCCTAAATGAGCTTTTTTCTCGGTTCCCTCACCACAATCCAGATTCTTTTGGCGAGTTACCAATACAGTAACCATACCAGGAAGTACTTAATTTATTAAGCTACTGCTTTTCTTAATCTCAGTGGAGATATTTACTGATAAACAGCTATCTACGCTGCATGTTCATATCGTTCCTAAATGAGCTTTTGTCTCTCTCCCCTCACCACAAATCAGATTCTTCTGAGGAGTTCCCAGTACATTATCCTTTCCCCTGTGTAATTACCTTAACAAGCCCCAGCTGTTTTTATTCTCAGAATGTTTACTCTCTGATATACAGCTGCCTACCCCCTTCGTAAGTGCAGGTCCTAAATGAGCTTTTCTCTCTGTTCCCTCACCACATTCCAGATTCTTTTGGAGAGTTACAAGTACAGGATCCATAGCAGGAAGTACTTAATTTAGTAAGCTACTGCTTTTCTTAATCTCAGTGGAGATATTTACTGATAAACAGCTACCTACGAAGCATGTTCATGTCGTTCCTAAATGAGCTTTTATCTCTCTCCCCTCACCACAATTCAGATTCTTCTGAGGAGTTCCCAGTACATTATCCTTTCCCCTGTGTAATTACCTTAACAAGCTCCAGCTGTTTTTATTCTCAGAAGGTTTACTCCCTGATATACAGCTGCCTACCCCCTTCGTAAGTCCAGGTGCTAAATGAACTTTTTTCTCTGTTCCTTCACCACAATCCAGATTCTTTTGGGGAATTACCAGTACAGTAACCATACCAGGAAGTACTTAATTTATTAAGCTACTGCTTTTCTTAATCTCAGTGGAGATATTTACTGATAAACAGCTACGTACGCAGCATGTTCATGTCGTTCCTAAATGAGCATTTATCTTTCTCCCCTCACCACAAATGAGATTCTTCTGAGGAGTTCCCAGTACATTATCCTTTCCCCTGTGTAATTACCTTAACAAGCTCCAGCTGTTTTTATTCTCAGAAGGTTTACTCCCTGATATACAGCTGCCTACCCCCTTCGTAAGTGTAGGTCCTAAATGAGCTTTTTTTTCTGTTCCCTCACCACAATCCAGATTCTTTTGGGGAGTGACCAGTACAGTAACCATACCAGGAAGTACTGAATTTTTTAAGCTACTGCTTTTCTTAATCTCAGTATAGATATTTACTGATAAACAGCTACCTACGCAGCATGTTCATGTCGTTCCTAAATGAGCTTTTATCTCTCTCCCCGCACCACAAATCAGATTATTCTGAGGAGTTCCCAGTACATTATCCTTTCCCCTGTGTAATTACCTTAACCAGCTCTAGCTGTTTTTATTCTCAGAAGGTTTACTCCCTGATATACAGCTGCCTACCCCCTTCGTAAGTGCAGGTCCTAAATGAGGTTTTTTCTCTGTTCCCTCACCACAATCCAGATTCTTTTGGGGAGTTACCACTACAGTAACCATACCAGGAAGTACTTAATTTATTAAGCTACTGCTTTTCTTAATCTCAGTGGAGATATTTACTGATAAACAGCTACCTACGGAGCACGTTCATGTAGTTCCTAAATGAGCTTTTATCTCTCTCCCCTCACCACAAATCAGATTTTTCTGAGGAGTTCCCAGTACATTATCCTTTCCCCTGTGTAATTACCTTAACAAGCTATAGCTGTTTTTATTCTCAGAAGGTTTACTCCCTGATATACAGCTGTCTACCCCCTTCGTAAGTGCAGGTCCTAAATGAGCTTTTTTCTCTGTTCCCTCACCACAATCCAGATTCTTTTGGGGAGTTACCAGTACAGTAACCATACCAGGAAGTACTTAATTTATTAAGCTACTGCTTTTCTTAATCTCAGTGGAGATATTTACTGATAAACAGCTACCTACGCAGCATGTACATGTCGTTCCTAAATGAGCTTTTATCTCTCCCCCCTCACCACAAATCAGATTCTTCTGAGGAGTTCCCAGTACATTATCCTTTCCCCTGTGTAATTACCTTAACAAGCTCCAGCTGTTTTTATTCTCAGAAGGTTTACTCCCTGATATACAGCTGCCTACCCCCTTCGTAAGTGCAGGTCCTAAATGAGCTTTTTTTCTCTGTTCCCTCACCACAATCCAGATTCTTTTGGGGAGTAACCAGTACAGTAACCATACCAGGAAGTACTTAATTTATTAAGCTACTGCTTTTCTTTATCTCACTGTAGATATTTACTGATAAACAGCTAGGTACGCAGCATGTACATGTCGTTCCTAAATGAGCTTTTATCTCTCTCCCCTCACCACAAATCAGATTCTTCTGAGGATTTCCCACTACATTATCCTTTCCTCTGTGTAAATACCTTAACAAGCTCCAGCTGTTTTTATTCTCAGAAGGTTTACTCCCTGATATACAGCTGCCTACCCCCTTCGTAAGTGCAGGTCCTAACTGAGCTTTTTTCTCTGTTCCCTCACCACAATCCAGATTCTTTTGGGGAGATACCAGTACAGGAACCATACCAGGAAGTACTTCATTTATTAAGCAACTGCTTTTCTTAATCTCAGTGGAGATATTTACTGATAAACAGCTGCCAAAGCAGCATGTTCATGTCGTTCCTAAATGAGCTATAATCTCTCTCCCCTCACCACAAATCAGATTCTTCTGAGGAGTTCCCAGTACATTATCCTTTCCCCTGTGTAATTACGTTAACGAGCTCCAGCTGTTTTTATTCTTAGAAGGTTTACTCCCTGATATACAGCTTCCTACCCCCTTCGTAAGTGCAGGTCCTAAATGAGCTTTTTTCTCTGTTCCCTCACCACAATCCAGATTATTTGGGGAGTTACCAGTACAGTAACCATACCAGGAAGTAATTAATTTATTAAGCTACTGCTTTTCTTAATCTCAGTGGATATATTTACTGATAAACAGCTACCTACGCAGCATGTTCATGTCGTTCCTAAATGAGCTTTTATCTCTCTCCGCTCACCACCAATCAGATTCTTCTGTGGAGTTCCCAGTACATTATCCTTTCCCCTGTGTAATTACCTTAACAATCTCCAGCTGTTTTTATTCTGAGAAGGTTTACTCCCTGATATACAGCTGCCTACCTCCTTCGAAAGTGCAGGTCCTAAATGAGATTTTTTTATGTTCCCTCACCACAATCCAGATTCTTTTGGGGAGTTACCAATACAGTAACCATTCCAGGAAGTACTTAATTTATTAAGCTACTGCTTTTCTTAATCTCAGTGGAGATATTTACTGATAAACAGCTACGTACGCAGCATATTCCTGTCGTTCTTAAATGAGCTTTTATCTCTCTCCCCTCACCACAAATCAGATTCTTCTGAGGAGTTCCCGGTACATTACCCTTTCCCCTGTGTAATTACCTTAACAAGCTCCAGCTGTGTTTATTCTCAGAAGGTTTACTCCCTGATATACAGCTGCCTACCCCCTTCGAAAGTGCAGGTCCTAATGTGATTTATTCTTTGTTCCCTCACCACAATCCAGATTCTTTTGGGGAGTTACCAATACAGTAACCATTCCAGGAAGTACTTAATTTATTAAGCTACTGCTTTTCTTAATCTCAGTGGAGATATTTACTGATAAACAGCTACGTATGCAGCATGTTCATGTTGTTCCTAAATGAGCTTTTATCTCTCTCCCGTCACCACAAATCAGATTCTTCTGAGGAGTTCCCAGTACATTATCCTTTCCCCTGTGTAATTACCTTAACAAGCTCCAGCTGTTTTTATTCTCAGAAGGTTTACTCCCTGATATACAGCTGCCTACCCCCTTCGTAAGTGCAGGTCCTAAATGAGCTTTTTTCTCTGTTCCCTCACCACAATCCAGATTCTTTTGGGGAGTTACCACTACAGTAACCATACCAGGAAGTACTTAATTTATTAAGCTACTGCTTTTATTAATCTCAGTGGAGATATTTACTGATAAACAGCGAAATACGCAGCATGTTCATCTCATTCCTAAATGAGCTTTTATCTCTCTCCCCTCACCACAAATCAGATTCTTATGAGGAGTTCCCAGTACATTATCCTTTCCCCTGTGTAAATACCTTAACAAGCTCCAGCTGTTTTTATTCTCAGAAGGTTTACTCCCTGATATACAGCTTCCTACCCCCTTCGTAATTGCAGGTCCTAAATGAGCTTTTTTCTCTGTTCCCTCACCACAATCCAGATTCTTTTGGGGAGTTACCAGTACAGTAACCATACCAGGAAGTACTTAATTTATTAAGCTACTGCTTTTCTTAATCTCAGTGGAGATATTTATTGATAAACAGCTACGTATGCAGCATGTTCATGTCGTTCCTAAATGAGCTTTTATCTCTCTCCCCTCACCACAAATCAGATTCTTCTGAGGAGTTCCCAGTACTTCATCTTTTCCCCTGTGTAATTACCTTAACAAGCTATAACTGTTTTTATTCTCAGAAGGTTTACTCCCTGATATACAGCTGCCTAACCCCTTCGTAAGTGCAGGTCCTAAATGAGCTTTATTCTCTGTTCCCTCACCACAAACCATTTTTCTTTTGGGGAGTTACCAGTAAAGTAACCATACCAGGAAGTACTTAATTTATTAAGCTACTGCTTTTCTTAATCTCAGTGGAGATATTTTCTGATAAACAGCTACCTACGCAGCATGTTCATGTCGTTCCTAAATGAGCTTTTATCTCTCTCCCCTCACCACGAATCAGATTCTTCTGAGGAGTTCCCAGTACATTATCCTTTCCCCTGTGTAATTACCTTAACAAGCTCCAGCTGTTTTTATTCTCAGAAGGTTTACTCCCTGATATACAGCTGCCTACCCCCTCGTAAGTGCAGGTCTTAAATGAGCTTTTTTCTCTGTTCCCTCACCACAATCCAGATTCTTTTGGGGAGTTACCAGTACAGTAACCATACCGGGAAGTACTTAATTTATTAAGCTACTGCTTTTCTTAATCTCAGTGGAGATATTTACTGATAAACAGCTATCTACGCAGCATGTTCATGTCGTTCCTAAATGAGCTTTTATCTCTCTTCCCTCACCACAAATCAGATTCTTCTGAGGAGTTACCAGTACATTCTCCTTTCCCCTGTGTAATTACCTTAACAAGCTCCAGCTGTTTTCATTCTCAGAAGGTTTACTCCCTGATATACAGCTGCCTAACCCCTTCGTAAGTGTAGGTCCTAAATGAGCTTTTTTCTCTGTTCCCTCACCACAATCCAGATTCTTTTGGGGAGTGACCAGTATAGTAACCATACCAGGAAGTACTTAATTTATTAAGCTACTGCTTTTCTTAATCTCAGTGGAGATATTTACTGATAAACAGCTACCTACGCAGCATGTTCATGTCGTTCCTAAATGAGCTTTTATCTCTCTCCCCTCACCACAAATCAGATTCTTCTGAGGAGGTCCCAGTACTTTATCATTTCCCCTGTGTAATTACCTTAACAAGCTCCAGCTGTTTTTATTCTCAGAAGGTTTACTCCCTGATATACAGCTGCCTACCCCCTTCGTCAGTACAGGTCCTCAGAGCTTATTTCTCTGTTCCCTCCCCACAATCCAGATTCTTTTGGGGAGTTACCAGTACAGTACAGTAACCATACCAGGAAGTACTTAATTTATTAAGCTACTGCTTTTCTTAATCTCAGTTTAGATATTTGCTGATAAACAGCTACCTACGCAGCATGTTCATGTCGTTCCTATATGAGCTTTTATCTCTCTCCCCTCACCACAAATCAGATTCTTCTGAGGAGTTCCCAGTACTTTATCATTTCCCCTGTGTAATTACCTTAACAAGCTCCAGCTGTTTTTATTCTCAGAAAGTTTACTCCCTGATATACAGCTGCCTACCCCCTTCGTCAGTGCAGGTCCTCAATGAGCTTATTTCTCTGTTCCCTCACCACAATCCAGATTCTTTTGGGGAGTTACCAGTACAGTACAGTAACCATACCAGGAAGTACTTAATTTATTAAGCTACTGCTTTTCTTAATCTCAGTGGAGATATTTACTGATAAACCGCTACCTACGCAGCATGTTCATGTCGTTCCTAAATGAGCTTTTATCTCTCTCCCTTCACCACAAATCAGATTCTTCTGAGGAGTTCCCAGTACATTATCCTTTCCACTGTGTAATTACCTTAACAAGCTCCAGCTGTTTTTATTCTCAGAAGGTTTACTCCCTGATATACAGCTGCCTACCCCCTTCCTAAGTGCAGGTCCTAAATGAGCTTTTTGCTCTCTTCCCTCACCAAATACCAGATTCTTTGGGGAGTTACCAGTACAGTAACCATACCAGGAACTACTTAATTTATTAAGCTACTGCTTTTCTTAATCTCAGTGGAGATATTTACTGATAAACAGCTACCTACGCAGCATGTTCATGTCGTTCCTAAATGAGCTTTTATCTCTCTCCCCTCACCACAAATCAGATTCTTCTGAGGAGTTCCCAGTACCTTATCCTTTCCACTGTGTAATTACCTTAACAAGCTCCAGCTGTTTTTATTCTCAGAAGGTTTACTCCCTGATATACAGCTGCCTACCCCCTTTGTAAGGGCAGGTCCTAAATGAGCATTTTTCTCTGTTCCCTCACCACAATCCAGATTCTTTTGGGGAGTTAACAGTACAGTAACCATACCAGGAAGTACTTAATTTATTAAGCTACTGCTTTTCTTAATCTCAGTGGAGATATTTACTGATCAACAGCTACCGACGCAGCATGTTCATGTCGTTCCTAAATGAGCTTTAATCTCTCTCCCCTCACCACAAATCAGATTCTTCTGAGGAGTTCCCAGTACTTTATCCTTTCCCCTGTGTAATTACCTTAACAAGCTCCAGCTGTTTTTATTCTCAGAAGGTTTACTCCCTGATATACAGCTGCCTACCCCCTTCGTCAGTGCAGGTCCTCAGAGCTTACTTCTCTGTTCCCTCACCACAATCCAGATTCTTTTGGGGAGTTACCAGTACAGTACAGTAACCATACCAGGAAGTACTTAATTTATTAAGCTACTGCTTTTCTTAATCTCAGTGGAGTTATATACTGATAAACAGCTACCTACGCAGCATGTTCATGTCGTTCCTAAATGAGCTATTATCTCTCTCCCCTCACCACAAATCAGATTCTTCTGAGGAGTTCCCAGTACTTTATCCTTTCCCCTGTGTAATTACCTTAACAAGCTACAGCTGTTTTTATTCTCAGAAGGTTTACTCCCTGATATACAACTGCCGACCCCCTTCGTAAGTGCAGGGCCTAAATGAGCTTTTTTCTCTGTTCCCTCACCACAATCCAGATTCTTTTGGGGAGTTACCAGTACAGTAACCCTACCAGGAAGTACTTAATTTATTAAGCTACTGCTTTTCTTAATCTCAGTGGAGATATTTACTGATAAACAGCTACGTACGCAGCATGTTCATGTCGTTCCTAAATGAGCTTTTATCTCTCCTCCCTCACCACAAATCAGATTCTTCTGAGGAGTTCCCAGTACATTATCCTTTCCCCTGTGTAATTACCTTAACAAGCTCCAGCTGTTTTTATTCTCAGAAGGTTTACTCCCTGATATACAGCTGCCTACCCCCTTCGCAAGTGCAGGTCCTAAATGAGCTTTTTTCTCTGTTCCCTCACCACAATTCAGATTCTTTTGGGGAGTTACCAGTACAATAACCATACAGGGAATTACTTACTTTATTAAGCTACTGCTTTTCTTTATCTCAGTGGAGATATTTACTGATAAACAGCTACTTATGCAGCATGTTCATGTCGTTCCTAAATGAGCTTTTATCACTCTCCCCTCACCACAAATCAGATTCTTCTGAGGAGTTCCCAGTACATTATCCTTTCCCCTGTGTAATTACCTTAACAAGCTCCAGCTGTTTTTATTCTCAGAAGGTTTACTCCCTGATATACAGCTGCCTACCCCCTTCGTAAGTGCAGGTCCTAAGTGAGCTTTTTTCTCTGTTCCCTCACCACAATCCAGATTCTTTTGGGGAGTAACCAGTACAGTAACCATACCAGGAAGTACTTAATTTATTAAGCTACTGCCTTTCTTAATCTCAGTGGAGATATTTACTGATAAACAGCTACGTATGCAGCATGTTCATATCGTTCCTAAATGAGATTTTATCTCTCTCCCCTCAACACAAATCAGATTCTTCTGAGGAGTTCCCAGTACATTATCATTTCCCCTGTGTACTTACCTTAACAAGCTCCAGCTGTTTTTATTCTCAGAAGGTTTACTCCCTGATATACAACTGCCTACCCCCTTCGTAAGTGCAGGTCCTAAATGAGCTTTTTTCTCTGTTCCCTCACCACAATCCAGATTCTTTTGGGGAGTTACCAGTACAGTAAGCATACCAGGAAGTACTTAATTTATTAAGCTACTGCTTTTCTTAATCTCAGTGGAGATATTTACTGATAAACAGCTACCTACGCAGCATGTTCATGTCGTTCCTAAATGAGCTTTTATCTCTCTCCCCTCACCACAAATCAGATTCTACTGAGGAGTTCCCAGTACATTATCCTTTCCCCTGTGTACTTACATAACAAGCTCCAGTTGTTTTTATTCTCAGAAAGTTTACTCCCTGATATACAGCTGCCTACCCCCTTGGTAAGTGCAGGTCCTAAATGAGCATTTTTCTCTGTTCCCTCACCACAATCCAGATTCTTTTGGGGAGTTACCAGTACAGTAACCATACCAGGAAGTACTTAGTTTATTAAGCTACTGCTTTTCTTAATCTCAGTGGAGATATTTACTGATAAACAGCTACGTACGCAGCATGTTCATGTCGTTCCTAAATGAGGTTTTATCTCTCTCCCCTCACCACAAATCAGATTCTTCTGAGGAGTTCCCAGTACATTATCCTTTCCCTGTGTAATTACCTTAACAAGCTCCAGCTGTTTTTATTCTCAGAAGGTTTACTCCCTGATATACAGCTGCCTACCCCCTTCGGAAGTGCAGGTCCTAAATGAGCTTTTTTCTCTGTTCCCTCACCACAATCCAGATTCTTTGGAGAGTTACCAGTACAGTAACCATACCAGGAAGTACTCAATTTATTAAGCTACTGCTTTTCTTAATCTCAGTGGAGATATTTACTGATAAACAGCTACCTACGCAGCATGTTCATGTCGTTCCTAAATGAGCTTTTATCTCTCTCCCCACACCACAAATCAGATTCTTCTGAGTAGTTCCCAGTACATTATCCTTTCCCCTGTGTAATTACCTTAACAAGCTCCAGCTCTTTTTATTCTCAGAAGGTTTACTCCCTGATATACAGATGCCTACCCCCTTCGTAAGTGCAGGTCCTAATGAGTTTTTTCTCTGTTCCCTCACCACAATCCAGTATTCTTTTGTGGAGTTACCAGTACAGTAACCATACCAGGAAGTACTTAATTTATTAAGCTACTGCTTTTCTTAATCTCAGTGGAGATATTTACTGATAAACAGCTACCTATGCAGCATGTACATGTCGTTCATAAATGAGCTTTTATCTCTCTCCCCTCACCACAAATCAGATTCTTCTGAGGAGTTCCCAGTGCATTATGCTTTCCCATTTGTAATTACTTAACAAACTCCAGCTGTTTTTATTCTCAGAAGGTTTACTCCTGATATACAGCTGCATACCCCCTTCGTAAGTGCAGTCCTAAATGAGCTTATTTCTCTGTTCCTCACCACAATCCAGATTCTTTTGGGGAGTAACCAGTACAGTAACCATACCAGGAAGGACTTAATTTATTAAGCTACTGCTTTTCTTAATCTCAATGGAGATATTTACTGATAAACAGCTACCTATGCAGCATGTTCATGTCGTTCCTAAATGAGCTTTTATCTCTCTCCCCTCAACACAAATCAGATTCCTTCTGAGGAGTTCCCAGTACTTCATCTTTTCCCCTGTGTAATTACCTTAACAAGCTCCAGCTGTTTTTATTCTCAGAAGGTTTACTCCCTGATATACAGCTGCCTACCACCTTCGTAAGTGCAGGTCCTAAGTGAGCTATTTTCTCTGTTCCCTCACCACAATCCAGATTCTTTTGGGTGTTACAAGTACAGTAACCATACCAGGAAGTACTTAATTTATTAAGCTACTGCTTTTCTTAATCTCAGTGCAGATATTTACTGATAAACAGCTACGTATGCAGCATGTTCATGTCGTTCCTAAATGCGCTTTTATCCTCTCCCCTCAACACAAATCAGATTCTTCTGAGGAGTTCCCAGTACTTCATCTTTTCCCCTGTGTAATTACCTTAACAAGCTCCAGCTGTATTTATTCTCAGAAGGTTTACTCCCTGATATACAGCTGCTACCCCCTTCGTAAGTGCAGGTCTAAGTGAGCTTTTTTCTCTGTTCCCGCAACACAATCCAGATTCTTTTGGGGAATTACAAGTACAGTAACCATACCAGGAAGTACTTAATTTATTAAGCTACTGCTTTTCTTAATCTCAGTGGAGATATTTACTGATAAACAGCTACATAGGGAGCATGTTCATGTCGTTCCTAAATGAGCTTTTATTTCTCTCCCCTCACCACAAATCAGATTCTTCTGAGGAGTTCCCAGTACATTATCCTTTCCCCTGAGTAATTACCTTAACAAGCTCCAGCTCTTTTCATTCTCAGAAGGTTTACTCCCTGATATACAGCTGCCTACCCCCTTCGTAAGTGTAGGTCCTAAATGAGCTTTTTTCTCTGTTCCTCACCACAATCCAGATTCTTTTGGGGAGTGACCAGTACAGTAACCATACCAGGAAGTACTTAATTATTAAGCTACTGCTTTTCTTAATCTCAGTGGAGATATTTACTGATAAACAGCTACCTACGCAGCATGTTCATGTCGTTCCTAAATGAGCTTTTATCTCTCTCCCTCACCACAAATCAGATTCTTCTGAGGAGTTCCCAGTACATTATCCTTTCCCTGTGTAATTACCTTAACAAGCTCCAGCTGTTTTTATTCTCAGAAGGTTTACTCCCTGATATACTGCTGCCTACCCCCTTCGTAAGTGCAGGTCCTAAATGAGCTTTTTTCTCTGTTCCCTCACCACAATCCAGATTCTTTTGGGGAGTTACCAGTACAGTAACCATACCAGGAAGTACTTAATTTATTAAGCTACTGCTTTTCTTAATCTCAGTGGAGATATTTACTGATAAACAGCTACCAACGCAGCACGTTCATGTCGATCCTAAATGAGCTTTTATCTCTCTCCCCTCACCACAAATCAGATTCTTCTGAGGAGTTCCCAGTACATTATCCTTTCCCCTGTGTAATTACCTTATCAAGCTCCAGCTGTTTTTATTCTCAGAAGGTTTACTCCCTGATATACAGCTGCCTACCCCTTCGTAAGTGCAGGTCCTAAATGAGCTTTTTTCTCTGTTCCCTCACCACAATCCAGATTCTTTTTGGGAGTTACCAGTACTGTAACCATACCGGAAGTTCTTAATTTATTAAGCTACTGCTTTTCTTAATCTCAGTGGAGATATTTACTGATAAACAGCTATCTACGCAGCATGTTCATGTCGTTCCTAAATGAGCTTTTATCTCCCCTCAGCACAAATCAGATCTTCTGAGGAGTTCCCAGTACATTTTCCTTTCCCCTGTGTAATTACCTTAAAAAGCTCCAGCTGTTTTTATTCTCAGAAGGTTTACTCCCTGATATACAGCTGCCTACCCCCTTCGTCAGTGCAGGTCCTAAATGAGCTTTTTTCTCTGTTCCCTCACCACAATCCAGATTCTTTGGGGAGTTACCAGTACAGTAACCATACCAGGAAGTACTTAATTTATTAAGCTACTGCTTTTCTTAATCTCAGTGGAGATATTTACTGATAAACAGCTATGTACGCAGCATGTTCATGTCGTTCCTAAATGAGCTTTTATCTCTCTCTCCTCTCCACAAATCAGATTCTTCTGAGGAGTTCCCAGTACATTATCCTTTCCCCCTGTGTAATTACCTAACAAACTCCAGCTGTTTTTATTCTCAGAAGGTTTACTCCCTGATATACAGCTGCCTACCCCCTTCGTAAGTGCAGGTCCTAAATGAGCTTTTTTCTCTGTTCCCTCACCACAATCCAGATTCTTTTGGGGAGTAACCAGTACAGTAACCATACCAGGAAGTACTTAATTTATTAAGCTGCTGCTTTTCTTATCTCAGTGGAGATAATTACTGATAAACAGCTACGTATGCAGCATGTTCATGTCGTTCCTAAATGAGCTTTTATCTCTCTCCCTCACCACAAATCAGATTCTTCTGAGGAGTTCCCAGTACTTCATCTTTTCCCCTGTGTAATTACCTTAACAAGCTCAGCTGTTTTTATTCTCAGAAGGTTTACTCCCTGATATACAGCTGCCTACCACCTTCGTAAGTGCAGGTCCTAAGTGAGCTTTTTTCTCTGTTCCCTCACCACATCCAGATTCTTTGGGGAGTTACAAGTACAGTAACCATACCAGGAAGTACTTAATTTATTAAGCTACTGCTTTTCTTAATCTCATTGGAGATATTACTGATAAACAGCTACCTATGCAGCATGTACATGTCGTTCCTAAATGAGCTTTTATCTCTCTCCCCTCACCACAAATCAGATTCTTCTGAGGAGTTCCCAGTGCATTATCCTTTCCCCTTGTGTATTCCCTTAACAAACTCCAGCTGTTTTTATTCTCAGAAGGTTTACTCCCTGATATACAGCTGCCTACCCCCTTCGTAATTGCAGGTCCTAAATGAGCTTTTTTCTCTGTTCCCTCACCACAATCCAGATTCTTTGGGGAGTAACCAGTAGAGTAACCATACCAGGAAGTACTTAATTTATTAAGCTACTGCTTTTCTTAATCTCAGTGGAGATATTTACTGATAAACAGCTACGTATGCAGCATGTTCATGTCGTTCCTAAATGAGCTTTTATCTCTCTCCCCTCACCACAAATCAGATTCTTCTGAGTAGTTCCCAGTACATTATCCTTTCCCCTGTGTAATTACCTTAACAAGCTCCAGCTCTTTATATTCTCAGAAGGTTTACTCCCTGATATACAGCTGCCTACCCCCTTCGTAGTGCAGGTCCTAAATGAGCTTTTTTCTCTGTTCCCTCACCACAATCCAGATTCTTTTGTGGAGTTACCAGTACAGTAACCATACCAGGAAGTACTTAATTTATTAAGCTACTGCTTTTCTTAATCTCAGTGGAGATATTTACTGATAAACAGCTACCTATGCAGCATGTACATGTCGTTCATAAATGAGCTTTTATCTCTCTCCCTCACCACAAATCAGATTCTTCTGAGGAGTTCCCAGTGCATTATGCCTTCCCATTTGTAATTACCTTAACAAACTCCAGCTGTTTTTATTCTCAGAAGGTTTACTCCCTGATATACAGCTGCATATCCCCTTCGTAAGTGCAGGTCCTAAATGAGCTTTTTTCTCTGTTCCCTCACCACAATCCAGATTCTTTTGGGAGTAACCAGTACAGTAACCATACCAGGAAGGACTTAATTTATTAAGCTACTGCTTTTCTTAATCTCATGGAGATATTTACTGATAAACAGCTACCTATGCAGCATGTTCATGTCGTTCCTAAATGAGCTTTTATCTCTCTCCCCTCAACACAAATCAGATTCTTCTGAGGAGTTCCCAGTACTTCATCTTTTCCCCTGTGTAATTACCTTAACAAGCTCCAGCTGTTTTTATTCTCAGAAGGTTTACTCCCTGATATACAGCTGCCTACCACCTTCGTAAGTGCAGGTCCTAAGTGAGCTTTTTTCTCTGTTCCCTCACCACAATCAGATTCTTTTGGGTGTTACAAGTACAGTAACCATACCAGGAAGTACTTAATTTATTAAGCTACTGCTTTTCTTAATCTCAGTGCAGATATTTACTGATAAACAGCTACGTATGCAGCATGTTCATGTCGTTCCTAAATGAGCTTTTATCCCTCTCCCCCTCAACACAAATCAGATTCTTCTGAGGAGTTCCCAGTACTTCATCTTTTCCCCTGTGTAATTACCTTAACAAGCTCCAGCTGTATTTATTCTCAGAAGGTTTACTCCCTGATATACAGCTGCCTACCCCCTTCGTAAGTGCAGGTCCTAAGTGAGCTTTTTTCTCTGTTCCCGCAACACAATCCAGATTCTTTTGGGGAGTTACAAGTACAGTAACCATACCAGGAAGTACTTAATTTATTAAGCTACTGCTTTTCTTAATCTCAGTGGAGATATTTACTGATAAACAGCTACATAGGGAGCATATTCATGTCGTTCCTAAATGAGCTTTTATCTCTCTCCCCTCACCACAAATCAGATTCTTCTGAGGAGTTCCCAGTACATTATCCTTTCCCCTGAGTAATTACCTTAACAAGCTCCAGCTCTTTTCATTCTCAGAAGGTTTACTCCCTGATATACAGCTGCCTACCCCCTTCGTAAGTGTAGGTCCTAAATGAGCTTTTTTCTCTGTTCCCTCACCACAATCCAGATTCTTTTGGGGAGTGACCAGTACAGTAACCATACCAGGAAGTACTTAATTTATTAAGCTACTGCTTTTCTTAATCTCAGTGGAGATATTTACTGATAACAGCTACACTACGCAGCATGTTCATGTCGTTCCTAAATGAGCTTTTATCTCTCTCCCTCACCACAAATCAGATTCTTCTGAGGAGTTCCCAGTACATTATCCTTTCCCCTGTGTAATTACCTTAACAAGCTCCAGCTGTTTTTATTCTCAGAAGGTTTACTCCCTGATATACTGCTGCCTACCCCCTTCGTAAGTGCAGGTCCTAAAAGAGCTTTTTTCTCTGTTCCCTCACCACAATCCAGATTCTTTTGGGGAGTTACCAGTACAGTAACCATACCAGGAAGTACTTAATTTATTAAGCTACTGCTTTTCTTAATCTCAGTGGAGATATTTACTGATAAACAGCTACCTACGCAGCACGTTCATGTCGATCCTAAATGAGCTTTTATCTCTCTCCCCTCACCACAAATCAGATTCTTCTGAGGAGTTCCCAGTACATTATCCTTTCCCCTGTGTAATTACCTTAACAAGCTCCAGCTGTTTTTATTCTCAGAAGGTTTACTCCCTGATATACAGCTGCCTACCCCCTTCGTAAGTGCAGGTCCTAAATGAGCTTTTTTCTCTGTTCCTCACCACAATCCAGATTCTTTTTGGGAGTTACCAGTACTGTAACCATACGGGAAGTTCTTAATTTATTAAGCTACTGCTTTTCTTAATCTCAGTGGAGATATTTACTGATAAACAGCTATCTACGCAGCATGTTCATGTCGTTCCTAAATGAGCTTTTATCTCTCTCCCCTCAGCACAAATCAGATTCTTCTGAGGAGTTCCCAGTACATTTTCCTTTCCCCTGTGTAATTACCTTAAAAAGCTCCAGCTGTTTTTATTCTCAGAAGGTTTACTCCCTGATATACAGCTGCCTACCCCCTTCGTCAGTGCAGGTCCTAAATGAGCTTTTTTCTCTGTTCCCTCACCACAATCCAGATTCTTTGGGGAGTTACCAGTACAGTAACCATACCAGGAAGTACTTAATTTATTAAGCTACTGCTTTTCTTAATCTCAGTGGAGATATTTACTGATAAACAGCTATGTACGCAGCATGTTCATGTCGTTCTAAATGAGCTTTTATCTCTCTCTCCTCTCCACAAATCAGATTCTTCTGAGGAGTTCCCAGTACATTATCCTTTCCCTGTGTAATTACCTTAACAAACTCCAGCTGTTTTATTCTCAGAAGGTTTACTCCCTGATATACAGCTGCCTACCCCCTTCGTAAGTGCAGGTCCTAAATGAGCTTTTTTCTCTGTTCCCTCACCACAATCCAGATTCTTTTGGGGAGTAACCAGTACAGTAACCATACCAGGAAGTACTTAATTTATTAAGCTGCTGCTTT
>NW_025961332.1:0-36510 GCF_023159225.1 Perognathus longimembris pacificus | reverse complement strand
AGAGAAGGGGAGTGCGCGCAGGGGCAAAGGTAAACAGCAGACAGACCTGAATCCTTATCTTTACAAGGTCGACCTCAGAACTTTGTTCAGTTTGTCTCGGTGACGGATAATGAAGGAAGGGCAGGCAACTGGTCGACTTCATTTAAATAAACAAATAAAAAATAAGATAAACTCTCAGGAATAGATAAATAATAACAAAAAAATTGTAAAGTGGAGAAAGCGAGAGCGCGCAAATGCACTCAAGCAAACACAAACAGCACAGCACGATGTGTATTTTTTTTTAAATTGACAAAATAAATCAAAAATAAACCAAAAATAAAAATAAGTGGAAAAGGCGAGAGTGCGCGAGCACACGGGAGCAAAGACAAGCAGCGCAGCTTGATGCCTAGTAAAAAAAATAATAAATAGACCACTGGTCGACCTCATTAGAAATAAAAACCCAAAAGATTAGATAGACAAACAAACAAACACATAAATGTGGAGAGAAGGGCAGTGCGCGCAGGAGCAAAGGTAAACAGCAGACAGACCTGAATCCTTATCTTTACAAGGTCGACCTCAGAACTTTGTTCAGTTTGTCTCGGTGACGGATAATGGAAGGAAGGGCAGGCAACTGGTCGACTTCATTTAAATAAACAAATAAAAAATAAGATAAACTCTCAGGAATAGATAAATAATAACAAAAAAAATTGTAAAGTAGAGAAAGCGAGCGCGCGCGAATGCACTCAAGGGCAAACACAAACAGCACAGCACGATGCGTATTTTTTTTTAAATTGACAAAATAAATAAAAAATAAATCAAAAATAAAAATAAGTGGAAAAGGCGAGAGTGCGCGAGCACACAGGAGCAAAGACAAGCAGCGCAGATGATGCGTAGTAAAAAAAAATAATAAATAGACAACTGGTCGACCTCATTAGAAATAAAAACCCAAAAGATTAGATAGACGAACAAACAAACACATAAATGTGGAGAGAAGGGCAGTGCGCGCAGGAGCAAAGGTAAACATCAGACAGACCTGAATCCTTATCTTTACAAGGTCGACCTCAGAACTTTGTTCAGTCTGTCTCGGTGACGGATAATGGAAGGAAGGGCAGGCAACTGGTCGACTTCTTTAAATAAACAAATAAAAAATAACATAAATTCTCAGGAATAGATAAATAATAACAAAAAAATTGTAATGTGGAAAAAGCGAGAGCGCGCGAATGCACTCAAGCAAAGACAAACAGCACAGCACGATGCGTATTTTTTTAAAATTGACCAAAATAAATCAAAATAAATCAAAAATAAAAATTAGTGGAAAAGGCGAGAGTGCGCGAGCACACAGGAGCAAAGACAAGCAGCGCAGCTTGATGCGTAGTAAAAAAAATATAAATAGACAACTGGTCGACCTCATTAGAAATAAAAACCCAAAGATTAGATAGAGAAACAAACAAACACATAAATTTGGAGAGAAGGGCAGTGCGCGCAGGAGCAAAGGTAAACAGCAGACAGACCCTGAATCCTTATCTTTACAAGGTCGACCTCAGAACTTTGTTCAGTTTCTCTCGGTGACGGATAATGGAAGGAAGGGCAGGCAACTGGTCGACTTGATTTAAATAAACAAATAAAAAATAAGATAAACTCTCAGGAATAGTTAAATAATAACAAAATAATTGTAAAGTAGAGAAAGCGAGAGCTCGCAAATGCACTCAAGCAAACACAAACAGCACAGCACGATGCGTTTTTTTTTAAAATTGACAAAATAATCAAAAATAAATCAAAAATAAAAATAAGTGGAAAAGGCGAGAGTGCGCGAGCACACAGGAGCAAAGACAAGCAGCGCAGCTTGATGCGTAGTAAAAAAAATAATAAATAGACACCTGGTCGACCTCATTAGAAATAAAAACCCAAAAGATTAGATAGACACAAACAAAGCAAACACATAAATGTGGAGAGAAGGGCAGTGCGCGCAGGAGCAAAGGTAAACAGCAAACAGACCTGAATCCTTATCTTTACAAGGTCGACCTCAGAACTTTGTTCAGTTTGTCTCGGTGACGGATAATGGAAGGAAGGGCAGGCAACTGGTCGACTTCATTTAAATAAACAAATATAAAATAAGATAAACTCTCGGGAATAGATAAATAATAACAAAAAAATTGTAAAGTGGAGAAAGCGAGAGCGCGCGAATGCACTCAAGCAAACACAAACAGCACAGCACGATGCGTATTTTTTTTAAAATTGACAAAATAAATCAAAAATAAATCAAAATAATAAATAAGTGGAAAAGGCGAGAGTGCGGGAGCACACAGGAGCAAAGACAAGCAGCGCAGCTTGATGCGTAGTAAAAAAAATAATAAATAGACAACTGGTCGACCTCATTAGAAATAAAAACCCAAAAGATTAGATAGACAAACAAACAAACACATGAATGTGGAGAGAAGGGCAGTGCGCGCAGGAGCAAAGGTAAACAGCAGACAGACCTGAATCCTTATCTTTACAAGGACGACCTCAGAATTTTGTTCAGTTTGTCTCGGTGACGGATAATGGACGGGAAGGGCAGGCAACTGGTCGACTTCATTTAAATAAACAAATAAAAAATAAGATAAACTCTCAGGAATAGATAAATAATAACAAAAAATTGTAAAGTGGAGAAAGCGAGAGCGCGGGAATGCACTCAAGCAAACACAAACAGCACAGCACGATGCGTATTTTTTTTTAAATAGACAAAATAAATCAAAAATAAAAATAAGTGGAAAAGGCGAGATTGCGCGAGCACACAGGAGCAAAGACAAGCAGCGCAGCTTGATGCGTAGTAAAAAAAATAATAAATAGACAACTGGTCGACCTCATTAGAATAAAAAACCCAAAAGATTAGATAGACAAACAAACAAACACATAAATGTGGAGAGAAGGGCAGTGCGCGCAGGAGCAAAGGTAAACATCAGACAGACCTGAATCCTTATCTTTACAAGGTCGATCTCAGAACTTTGTTGAGTTTGTCTCGGTGACGGATAATGGAAGGAAGGGCAGGCAACTGGTCGACTTCTTTAAATAAACAAATAAAAATTAAGATAAATTCTCAGAATAGATAAATAATAACAAAAAAATTGTAAAGTGGAAGAAAGCGAGAGCGCGCGAATGCACTCAAGCAAACACAAACAGCATAGCACGATGCGTATTTTTTTTAAAATTGACAAAGTAAATCAAAAATAAATCAAAAATAAAAATAAGTGGAAAAGGCGAGAGAGTGCGCGAGCACACAGGAGCAAAGACAAGCAGGGCAGCTTGATGCGTAGTAAAAAAAATAATAAATAGACAACTGGTCGACCTCATTAGAAATAAAAACCCGAAAGATTAGATAGACAAACAAACAAACACATAAATGTGGAGAGAAGGGCAGTGCGCACAGGAGCAAAGGTAAACAGCAGACAGACCTGAATCCTTATCTTTACAAGGTCGACTTCAGAACTTTGTTCAGTTTCTCTCGGTGACGGATAATGGAAGGAAGGGCAGGCAACTGGTCGACTTCATTTAAATAAACAAATAAAAAATAGATAAACTCTCAGGAATAGATAAATAATAACAAAAAAATTGTAAAGTGGAGAAAGCGAGAGCGCGCGAATGCACTAAAGCAAACACAAACAGCACAGCACGATGAGTATTTTTTTTTTAAATTGACAAAATAAATCAAAATAAAAATAAGTGGAAAAAGCGAGAGTGCGCGAGCACACAGGAGCAAAGACAAGCAGCGGCAGCTTGATGCGTAGTAAAAAAAATAATAAATAGACAAGCTGGTCGACCTCATTAGAAATAAAAACCCAAAAGATTAGATAGACATACAAACCAAAAACATAAATGTGGAGAGAAGGGCAGTGCGCGCAGGAGCAAAGGTAAACAGCAGACAGACCTGAATCCTTATCTTTACAAGGTCGACCTCAGAACTTTGTTTAGTTTGTCTCGGTGACGGATAATGGAAGGAAGGGCAGGCAACTGGTCGACTTCATTTAAATAAACAAATAAAAAATAAGATAAACTCTCAGGAATAGATAAATAATAAAAAAAATTGTAAAGTGGAGAAAGCGAGAGCGCGGCGAATGCACTCAAGCAAACACAAACAGCACAGCACGATGCGTATTTTTTTTTTAAAATTGACAAAATAAATCAAAAATAAATCAAAAATAAAAATTAGTGGAAAAGGCGAGAGTGCGCGAGCACACAGGAGCAAAGACCAGCAGCGCAGCTTGATGCGTAGTAAAAAAAATAATAAATAGACAACTGGTCGACCTCATTAGAAATAAAAACCCAAAAGATTAGATAGACAAACAAACAAACACATGAATGTGGAGAGAAGGGCAGTGCGCGAAGGAGCAAAGGTAAACAGCAGACAGACCTGAATCCTTATCTTTACAAGGACGACCTCAGAATTTTGTTCAGTTTGTCTCGGTGACGGATAATGGAAGGAAGGGCAGGCAACTGGTCGACTTCATTTAAATAAACAAATAAAAAATAAGATAAACTCTCAGGAATAGATAAATAATAACAAAAAATTGTAAAGTGGAGAAAGCGAGAGCGTGGGGAATGCACTCAAGCAAACACAAACAGCACAGCACGATGCGTATTTTTTTTTAAAATAGACAAAATAAATCAAAAATAAAAATAAGTGGAAAAGGCGAGAGTGCGCGAGCACACAGGAGCAAAGACAAGCAGCGCAGCTTGATGCGTAGTAAAAAAAATAATAAATAGACAACTGGTCGACCTCATTAGAAAGAAAAACCAAAAGATTAGATAGGACAAACAAACAAACACATAAATGTGGAGAGAAGGGCAGTGCGCGCAGGAGCAAAGGTAAACATCAGACAGACCTGAATCCTTATCTTTACAAGGTCGACCTCAGAACTTTGTTGAGTTTGTCTCGGTGACGGATAATGGAAGGAAGGGCAGGCAACTGGTCGACTTCTTTAAATAAACAAATAAAAAATAAGATAAATTCTCAGGAATAGATAAATAATAACAAAAAAATTGTAAAGTGGAGAAAGCGAGAGCGCGCGAATGCACTCAAGCAAACACAAACAGCAATAGCACGATGCGTATTTTTTTTAAAATTGACAAAATAAATCAAAAATAAATCAAAAATAAAAATAAGTGGAAAAGGCGAGAGTGCGCGAGCACACAGGAGCAAAGACAAGCAGGGCAGCTTGATGCGTAGTAAAAAAATAATAAATAGACAACTGGTCGACCTCATTAGAAATAAAAACCCAAAAGATTAGATAGACAAACAAACAAACACATAAATGTGGAGAGAAGGGCAGTGCGCACAGGAGCAAAGGTAAACAGCAGACAGACCTGAATCCTTATCTTTACAAGGTCGACTTCAGAACTTTGTTCAGTTTCTCTCGGTGACGGATAATGGAAGGAAGGGCAGGCAACTGGTCGACTTCATTTAAATAACCAAATAAAAAATAAGATAAACTCTCAGGAATAGATAAATAATAACAAAAAAATTGTAAAGTGGAGAAAGCGAGGAGCGCGCGAATGCACTCAAGCAAACACAAACAGCACAGCACGATGAGTATTTTTTTTTAAATTGACAAAATAAATCAAAAATAAAAATAAGTGGAAAAAGCGAGAGTGCGCGAGCACACAGGAGCAAAGACAAGCAGCGCAGCTTGATGCGTAGTAAAAAAAATATAAATAGACAACTGGTCGACCTCATTAGAAATAAAAACCCAAAAGATTAGATAGACATACAAACAAAAACATAAATGTGGAGAGAAGGGCAGTGCGCGCAGGAGCAAAGGTAAACAGCAGACAGACCTGAATCCTTATCTTTACAAGGTCGACCTCAGAACTTTGTTTAGTTTGTCTCGGTGACGGATAATGGAAGGAAGGCAGGCAACTGGTCGACTTCATTTAAATAAACAAATAAAAAATAAGATAAACTCTCAGGAATAGATAAATAATAAAAAAAATTGTAAAGTGGAGAAAGCGAGAGCGCGCGAATGCACTCAAGCAAACACAAACAGCACAGCACGATGCGTATTTTTTTTTAAATTGACAAAATAAATCAAAAATAAATCAAAAATAAAAATTAGTGGAAAAGGCGAGAGTGCGCGAGCACACAGGAGCAAAGACCAGCAGCGCAGCTTGATGCGTAGGTAAAAAAAATAATAAATAGACAACTGGTCGACCTCATTAGAAATAAAAACCCAAAGATTAGATAGACAAACAAACAAACACATGAATGTGGAGAGAAGGGCAGTGCGCGAAGGAGCAAAGGTAAACAGCAGACAGACCTGAATCCTTATCTTTACAAGGACGACCTCAGAATTTTGTTCAGTTTGTCTCGGTGACGGATAATGGAAGGAAGGGCAGGCAACTGGTCGACTTCATTTAATAAACAAATAAAAAATAAGATAAACTCTCAGGAATAGATAAATAATAACAAAAAATTGTAAAGTGGAGAAAGCGAGAGCGTGGGAATGCACTCAAGCAAACACAAACAGCACAGCACGATGCGTATTTTTTTTTAAATAGACAAAATAAATCAAAATAAAAATAAGTGGAAAAGGCGAGAGTGCGCGAGCACACAGGAGCAAAGACAAGCAGCGCAGCTTGATGCGTAGTAAAAAAATAATAAATAGACAACTGGTCGACCTCATTAGAATAAAACCCAAAAGATTAGATAGACAAACAAACAAACACATAAATGGTGAGAGAAGGGCAGTGCGCGCAGGAGCAAAGGTAAACATCAGACAGACCTGAATCCTTATCTTTACAAGGTCGACCTCAGAACTTTGTTGAGTTTGTCTCGGTGACGGATAATGGAAGGAAGGGCAGGCAACTGGTCGACTTCTTTAAATAAACAAATAAAAAATAAGATAAATTCTCAGGAATAGATAAATAATAACAAAAAAATTGTAAAGTGGAGAAAGCGAGAGCGCGCGAATGCACTCAAGCAAACACAAACAGCATAGCACGATGCGTATTTTTTTAAAATTGACAAAATAAATCAAAAATAAATCAAAAATAAAAATAAGTGGAAAAGGCGAGAGTGCGCGAGCACACAGGAGCAAAGACAAGCAGGGCAGCTTGATGCGTAGTAAAAAAAATAATAAATAGACAACTGGTCGACCTCATTAGAAATAAAAACCCAAAAAGATTAGATAGACAAACAAACAAACACATAAATGTGGAGAGAAGGGCCAGTGCGCACAGGAGCAAAGGTAAACAGCAGACAGACCTGAATCCTTATCTTTACAAGGTCGACTTCAGAACTTTGTTCAGTTTCTCTCGGTGACGGATAATGGAAGGAAGGGCAGGCAACTGGTCGACTTCATTTAAATAAACAAATAAAAAATAAGATAAACTCTCAGGAATAGATAAATAATAACAAAAAAATTGTAAAGTGGAGAAAGCGAGAGCGCGCGAATGCACTCAAGCAAACACAAACAGCACAGCACGATGAGTATTTTTTTTTTAAATTGACAAAATAAATCAAAAATAAAAATAAGTGGAAAAAAGCGAGAGTGCGCGAGCACACAGGAGCAAAGACAAGCAGCGCAGCTTGATGCGTAGTAAAAAAATAATAAATAGACAACTGTCGACCTCATTAGAAATAAAAACCCAAAAGATTAGATAGACAAACAAACAAAAACATAAATGTGGAGAGAAGGGCAGTGCGCGCAGGAGCAAAGGTAAACAGCAGACAGACCTGAATCCTTATCTTTACAAGGTCGACCTCAGAACTTTGTTCAGTTTGTCTCGGTGACGGATAATGGAAGGAAGGGCAGGCAACTGGTCGACTTCATTTAAATAAACAAATAAAAAATAAGATAAACTCTCAGGAATAGATAAATAATAAAAAAAAAATTGTAAAGTGGAGAAAGCGAGAGCGCGCGAATGCACTCAAGCAAACACAAACAGCACAGCACGATGCGTATTTTTTTAAATTGACAAAATAAATCAAAAATAATCAAAAATAAAAATTAGTGGAAAAGGCGAGAGTGCGCGAGCACACAGGAGCAAAGACAAGCAGCGCAGCTTGATGCGTAGTAAAAAAAATAATAAATAGACAACTGGTCGACCTCATTAGAAATAAAAACCCAAAAGATTAGATAGACAAACAAACAAAGACATAAATGTGGAGAGAAGGGCAGTGCGCGTAGAGCAAAGGTAAACAGCAGACAGACCTGAATCCTTATCTTTACAAGGTCGACCTCAGAACTTTGTTCAGTTTGTCTCGGTGACGGATAATGGAAGGAAGGGCAGGCAACTGGTCGACTTCATTTAAATAAACAAATAAAAAATAAGATAAAACTCAGGAATAGATAAATAATAACAAAAATATTGTAAAGTGGAGAAAGCGAAAGCGCGGTAATGCACTCAAGCAAACACAAACAGCACAGCACGATGCGTATTTTTTTTTTAAAATTGACAAAATAAATCAAAAATAAAAATAAGTGGAAAAGGCGAGAGTGCGCGAGCACACAGGAGCAAAGACAAGCAGCGCAGCTTGATGCGTGGTAAAAAAAAATAATAAATAGACAACTGGTCGATCTCATTAGAAATAAAATCCCAAAAGATTAGATAGACAAACAAACAAACACATAAATGTGGAGAGAAGGGCAGTGCGCGCAGGAGCAAAGGTAAACAGCAGACAGACCTGAATCCTTATCTTTACAAGGACGACCTCAGAATTTTGTTCAGTTTGTCTCGGTGACGGATAATGGAAGGAAGGGCAGGCAACTGGTCGACTTCATTTAAATAAACAAATAAAAAATAAGATAAACTCTCAGGAATAGATAAATTATAACAAAAAATTGTAAAGTGGAGAAAGCGAGAGCGTGGGAATGCACTCAAGCAAACACAAACAGCACAGCACGATGCGTATTTTTTTTTTAAAATAGACAAAATAAATCAAAATAAAAATAAGTGGAAAAGGCGAGAGTGCGCGAGGCACACAGGAGCAAAGACAAGCAGCGCAGCTTGATGCGTAGTAAAAAAAATAATAAATAGACAACTGGTCGACCTCATTAGAAATAAAAACCCAAAAGATTAGATAGACAAACAAACAAACACATAAATGTGGAGAGAAGGGCAGTGCGCGCAGGAGCAAAGGTAAACATCAGACAGACCTGAATCCTTATCTTTACAAGGTCGACCTCAGAACTTTGTTGAGTTTGTCTCGGTGACGGATAATGGAAGGAAGGGCAGGCAACTGGTCGACTTCTTTAAATAAACAAATAAAAAATAAGATAAATTCTCAGGAATAGATAAATAATAACAAAAAATTGTAAAGTGGAGAAAGCGAGAGCGCGCGAATGCACTCAAGCAAACACAAACAGCATAGCACGATGCGTATTTTTTTTTAAAATTGACAAAATAAATCAAAAATAAATCAAAAATAAAAATAAGTGGAAAAGGCGAGAGTGCGCGAGCACACAGGAGCAAAGACAAGCAGGGCAGCTTGATGCGTAGTAAAAAAAATATAAATAGACAACTGGTCGACCTCATTAGAAATAAAACCCAAAAGATTAGATAGACAAACAAACAAACACATAAATGTGGAGAGAAGGGCAGTGCGCACAGGAGCAAAGGTAAACCAGCAGACAGACCTGAATCCTTATCTTTACAAGGTCGACTTCAGAACTTTGTTCAGTTTCTCTCGGTGACGGATAATGGAAGGAAGGGCAGGCAACTGGTCGACTTCATTTAAATAAACAAATAAAAAATAAGATAAACTCTCAGGAATAGATAAATAATAACAAAAAAATTGTAAAGTGGAGAAAGCTGAGAGGCGCGCGAATGCACTCAAGCAAACACAAACAGCACAGCACGATGAGTATTTTTTTTTAATTGACAAAATAAATCAAAAATAAAAATAAGTGGAAAAAGCGAGAGTGCGCGAGCACACAGGAGCAAGACAAGCAGCGCAGCTTGATGCGTAGTAAAAAAAATAATAAATAGACAACTGGTCGACCTCATTAGAAATAAAAACCCAAAAGATTAGATAGACATACAAACAAAAACATAAATGTGGAGAGAAGGGCAGTGCGCGCAGGAGCAAAGGTAAACAGCAGACAGACCTGAATCCTTATCTTTACAAGGTCGACCTCAGAACTTTGTTTAGTTTGTCTCGGTGACGGATAATGGAAGGAAGGGCAGGCAACTGGTCGACTTCATTTAAATAAACAAATAAAAAATAGATAAACTCTCAGGAATAGATAAATAATAAAAAAAATTGTAAAGTGGAGAAAGCGAGAGCGCGCGAATGCACTCAAGCAAACACAAACAGCACAGCACGATGCGTTTTTTTTTTTAAAATGACAAATAAATCAAAAATAAATCAAAAATAAAAATTAGTGGAAAAGGCGAGAGTGCGCGAGCACACAGGAGCAAAGACCAGCAGCGCAGCTTGATGCGTAGTAAAAAAAATTAATAAATAGACAACTGGTCGACCTCATTAGAATAAAAACCCAAAAGATTAGATAGACAAACAAACAAAACACATGAATGTGGAGAGAAGGGCAGTGCGCGAAGGAGCAAAGGTAAACAGCAGACAGACCTGAATCCTTATCTTTACAAGGACGACCTCAGAATTTTGTTCAGTTTGTCTCGGTGACGGATAATGGAAGGAAGGGCAGGCAACTGGTCGACTTCATTAAATAAACAAATAAAAAATAAGATAAACTCTCAGGAATAGATAAATAATAACAAAAAATTGTAAAGTGGAGAAAGCGAGAGCGTGGGAATGCACTCAAGCAAACACAAACAGCACAGCACGATGCGTATTTTTTTTTAAAATAGACAAAATAAATCAAAAATAAAAATAAGTGGAAAAGGCGAGAGTGCGCGAGCACACAGGAGCAAAGACAAGCAGCGCAGCTTGATGCGTAGTAAAAAAAATAATAAATAGACAACTGGTCGACCTCATTAGAAATAAAAACCCAAAAGATTAGATAGACAAACAAACAAACACATAAATGTGGAGAGAAGGGCAGTGCGCGCAGGAGCAAAGGTAAACATCAGACAGACCTGAATCCTTATCTTTACAAGGTCGACCCTCAGAACTTTGTTGAGTTTGTCTCGGTGACGGATAATGGAAGGAAGGGCAGGCAACTGGTCGACTTCTTTAAATAAACAAATAAAAAATAAGATAAATTCTCAGGAATAGATAAATAATAACAAAAAAATTGTAAAGTGGAGAAAGCGAGAGCGCGCGAATGCACTCAAGCAAACACAAACAGCATAGCACGATGCGTATTTTTTTTAAAAATTGACAAAATAAATCAAAATAAATCAAAAATAAAAATAAGTGGAAAAGGCGAGAGGTGCGCGAGCACACAGGAGCAAAGACAAGCAGGGCAGCTTGATGCGTAGTAAAAAAAATAATAAATAGACAACTGGTCGACCTCATTAGAAATAAAAACCCAAAAGATTAGATAGACAAACAAACAAACACATAAATGTGGAGAGAAGGGCAGTGCGCACAGGAGCAAAGGTAAACAGCAGACAGACCTGAATCCTTATCTTTACAAGGTCGACTTCAGAACTTTGTTCAGTTTCTCTCGGTGACGGATAATGGAAGGAAGGGCAGGCAAACTGGTCGACTTCATTTAAATAAACAAATAAAAAATAAGATAAACTCTCAGGAATAGATAAATATAACAAAAAAATTGTAAAGTGGAGAAAGCGATGAGCGCGCGAATGCACTCAAGCAAACACAAACAGCACAGCACGATGAGTATTTTTTTTTAAATTGACAAAATAAATCAAAAATAAAAATAAGTGGAAAAAGCGAGAGTGCGCGAGCACACAGGAGCAAAGACAAGCAGCCGCAGCTTGATGCGTAGTAAAAAAATAATAAATAGACAACTGGTCGACCTCATTATTAATAAAAACCCAAAAGATTAGATAGACAAACAAACAAAAAACATTAATGTGGAGAGAAGGCAGTGCGCGCAGGAGCAAAGGTAAACAGCAGACAGACCTGAATCCTTATCTTTACAAGGTCGACCTCAGAACTTTGTTCAGTTTGTCTCGGTGACGGATAATGGAAGGAAGGCAGGCAACTGGTCGACTTCATTTAAATAAACAAATAAAAATAAGATAAACTCTCAGGAATAGATAAATAATAAAAAAAAAATTGTAAAGTGGAGAAAGCGAGAGCGCGCGAATGCACTCAAGCAAACACAAACAGCACAGCACGATGCGTAATTTTTTTTTAAAATTGACAAAATAAATCAAAAATAAATCAAAAATAAAATTAGTGGAAAAGGCGAGAGTGCGCGAGCACACAGGAGCAAAGACAAGCAGCGCAGCTTGATGCGTAGTAAAAAAAATAATAAATAGACAACTGGTCGACCTCATTAGAAATAAAAACCCAAAAGATTAGATAGACAAACAAACAAAGACATAAATGTGGAGAGAAGGGCAGTGCGCGTAGGAGCAAAGGTAAACAGCAGACAGACCTGAATCCTTATCTTTACAAGGTCGACCTCAGAACTTTGTTCAGTTTGTCTCGGTGACGGATAATGGAAGGAAGGGCAGGCAACTGGTCGACTTCATTTAAATAAACAAATAAAAAATAAGATAACTCTCAGGAATAGATAAATAATAACAAAAATATTGTAAAGTGGAGAAAGCGAAAGCGCGGTAAAGCACTCAAGCAAACACAAACAGCACAGCACGATGCGTATTTTTTTTTAAAATTGACAAAATAAATCAAAATAAAAATAAGTGGAAAAAGGCGAGGAGTGCGCGAGCACACAGGAGCAAAGACAAGCAGCGCAGCTTGATGCGTGGTAAAAAAAATAATAAATAGACAACTGGTCGATCTCATTAGAAATAAAATCCCAAAAGATTAGATAGACAAACAAACAAACACATAAATGTGGAGAGAAGGGCAGGTGCGCGCAGGAGCAAAGGTAAACAGCAGACAGACCTGAATCCTTATCTTTACAAGGTCGACCTCAGAACTTTGTTCAGTTTGTCTCGGTGACAGATAATGGAAGGAAGGGCAGGCAACTGGTCGACTTCATTTAAATAAACAAATAAAAAATAAGATAAACTCTCAGGAATAGATAAATAATAACAAAAAATTGTAAAGTGCAGAAAGCGAGAGCGCGGGAATGCACTCAAGGAACACAAAACAGCACAGCACGATGCGTATTTTTTTTTAAATTGACAAAATAAATCAAAATAAATCAAATAAAATAAGTGGAAAAGGCGAGGAGTGCGCGAGCACACAGGAGCAAAGACAAGCAGCGCAGCTTGATGCGTAGTAAAAAAAAAAAATAAATAGACAACTGGTCGACCTCATTAGAAATAAAAACCCAAAAGATTAGATAGACAAACCAAACAAACACATAAATGTGGAGAGAAGGGCAGTGCGCGCAGGAGCAAAGGTAAACAGCAGACAGACCTGAATCCTTATCTTTACAAGGTCGACCTCAGAACTTTGTTCAGTTTGTCCTCGGTGAAGGATAATGGAAAGAAGGGCAGGAAACTGGTCGACTTCATTTAAATAAACAAATAAAATAAAGATAAACTCTCAGGAATAGATAAATAATAACAAAAAAATTGTAAAGTGGAGAAAGCGAGAGCGCGCGAATGCACTCAAGCAAACACAAACAGCACAGCACGATGCGTATTTTTTTTTAAATTGACAAAATAAATCAAAAATAAATCAAAATAAAAATAAGTGGAAAAGGCGAGAGTGCGCGAGCACACAGGAGCAAAGACAAGCAGCGCAGCTTGATGCATAGTAAAAAAAATAATAAATAGACAACTGGTCGACCTCATTAGAAATAAAAACCCAAAAGATTAGATAGACAAACAAAACAAACACATAAATGTGGAGAGATGGGCAGTGCGCGCAGGAGCAAAGGTAAGCAGCAGACAGACCTGAATCCTTATCTTTACAAGGTCGACCTCAGAACTTTGTTCAGTTTGTCTGGGTGACGGACAATGGAAGGAAGGGCAGGCAACTGGTCGACTTCATTTAAATAAACAAATAAAAAATAAGATAAACACTCAGGAATAGATAAATAATAACAAAAAAATTGTAAAGTGGAGAAAGCGAGAGCTCGCGAATGCACTCAAGCAAACACAAACAGCACAAGCACGATGCGTATTGTTTTTTAAAATTCACAAAATAAATCAAAAATAAATCAAAAATAAAATAAGTTAAAAGGCGAGAGTGGGCGAGCACACAGGAGCAAAGACAAGCAGCGCAGCTTGATGCGTAGTAAAAAAAATAATAAAATAGACAACTGGTCAACCTCATTAGAAATAAAAACCCAAAAGATTAGATAGACAAACAAACAAACACATAAATGTGGAGAGAAGGGGAGTGCGCGCAGGGGCAAAGGTAAACAGCAGACAGACCTGAATCCTTATCTTTACAAGGTCGACCTCAGAACTTTGTTCAGTTTGTCTCGGTGACGGATAATGGAAGGAAGGGCAGGCAACTGGTCGACTTCATTTAAATTAACAAATAAAAAATAAGATAAACTCTCAGGAATAGATAAATAATAACAAAAAAATTGTAAAGTGGAGAAAGCGAGAGCGCGCGAATGCACTCAAGCAAACACAAACAGCACAGCACGATGGCGTATTTTTTTTTTAATTGACAAAATAAATCAAAAATAAAAATAAGTGGAAAAAGGCGAGAGTGCGCGAGCACACAGGAGCAAAGACAAGCAGCGCAGCTTGATGCGTAGTAAAAAAAATAATAAATAGACAACTGGTCGACCTCATTAGAAATAAAAACCCAAAAGATTAGATAGACAAACAAAAAACACATAAATGTGGAGAGAAGGGCAGTGGGCGCAGGAGCAAAGGTAAACAGCAGACAGACCTGAATCCTTATCTTTACAAGGTCGATCTCAGAGCTTTGTTCAGTTTGTCTCGGTGACGGATAATGGAAGGAAGGGCAGGCAACTGGTCGACTTCATTTAAATAAACAAATAAAACATAAGATAAACTCTCAGGAATAGATAAATAATAACAAAAAAATTGTAAAGTGGAGAAAGCGAGAGCGCGCGAATGCACTCAAGCAAACACAAACAGCACAGCACGATGCGTATTTTTTTAAATTGACAAAATAAATCAAAAATAAAAATAAGTGGAAAAAGCGAGAGTGCGCGAGCACACAGGAGCAAAGACAAGCAGCGCAGCTTGATGCGTAGTAAAAAAAATAATAAATAGACAACTGGTCGACCCTCATTAGAAATAAAAACCCAAAAGATTAGATAGACAAACAAACAAAAACATAAATGTGGAGAGAAGGGCAGTGCGCGCAGGAGCAAAGGTAAACAGCAGACAGACCTGAATCCTTATCTTTACAAGGTCGACCTCAGAACTTTGTTCAGTTTGTCTCGGTGACGGATAATGGAAGGAAGGGCAGGCAACTGGTCGACTTCATTTAAATAAACAAATAAAAAATAAGATAAACTCTCAGGAATAGATAAATAATAAAAAAAAATTGTAAAGTGGAGAAAGCGGAGAGCGCGCGAATGCACTCAAGCAAACACAAACAGCACAGCACGATGCGTATTTTTTTTAAATTGACAAAATAAATAAAAAATAAATCAAAAATAAAAATTAGTGGAAAAAGGCGAGAGTGCGCGAGCACACAGGAGCAAAGACAAGCAGCGCAGCTTGATGCGTAGTAAAAAAAATAATAAATAGACAACTGGTCGACCTCATTAGAAATAAAAACCCAAAAGATTAGATAGACAAACAAACAAAGACATAAATGTGGAGAGAAGGGCAGTGCGCGCAGGAGCAAAGGTAAACAGCAGGACAGACCTGAATCCTTATCTTTACAAGGTCGACCTCAGAACTTTGTTCAGTTTGTCTCGGTGACGGATAATGGAAGGAAGGGCAGGCAACTGGTCGACTTCATTTAAATAAACAAATAAAAAATAAGATAAACTCTCAGGAATAGATAAATAATAACAAAAAAATTGTAAAGTTTAGAAAGCGAAAGCGCGGTAATGCACTCAAGCAAACACAAACAGCACAGCACGATGCGTATTTTTTTTTAAAATTGACAAAATAAATCAAAAATAAAAATAAGTGAAAAGGCGAGAGTGCGCGAGCACACAGGAGCAAAGACAAGCAGCGCAGCTTGATGCGTGGTAAAAAAAATAATAAATAGACAACTGGTCGATCTCATTAGAAATAAAATCCCAAAAGATTAGATAGACAAACAAACAAACACATAAATGTGGAGAGAAGGGCAGTGCGCGCAGGAGCAAAGGTAAACAGCAGACAGACCTGAATCCTTATCTTACAAGGTCGACCTCAGAACTTTGTTCAGTTTGTCTCGGTGACGGATAATGGAAGGAAGGGCAGGCAACTGGTCGACTTCATTTAAATAAACAAATAAAAAATAAGATAAACTCTCAGGAATAGATAAATAATAACAAAAAAATTGTAAAGTAGAGAAAGCAAGCGCGCGCGAATGCACTCAAGCAAACACAAACAGCACAGCACGATGCGTATTTTTTTTTAAATTGACAAAATAAATAAAAATAAATCAAAAATAAAAATAAGTGGAAAAGGCGAGAGTGGGAGAGCACACAGGAGCAAAGACAAGCAGCGCAGCTTGATGCGTAGTAAAAAAATAATAAATAGACAACTGGTCGACCCTCATTAGAAATAAAAACCCAAAAGATTAGATAGACAAACAAACACATAAATGTGGAGAGAAGGGCAGTGCGCGCAGGAGCAAAGGTAAACAGCAGACAGACCTGAATCCTTATCTTTACAAGGTCGACCTCAGAACTTTGTTCAGTTTGTCTCGGTGACAGATAATGGAAGGAAGGGCAGGCAACTGGTCGACTTCATTTAAATAAACAAATAAAAAATAAGATAAACTCTCAGGAATAGATAAATAATAACAAAAAATTGTAAAGTGCAGAAAGCGATGAGCGCGGGAATGCACTCAAGGAAACACAAACAGCACAGCACGATGCGTATTTTTTTTTAAATTGACAAAATAAATCAAAAATAAATCAAATAAAAATAAGTGGAAAAGGCGAGAGTGCGCGAGCACACAGGAGCAAAGACAAGCAGCGCAGCTTGATGCGTAGTAAAAAAAAAAATAAATAGACAACTGGTCGACCTCATTAGAAATAAAAACCCAAAAGATTAGATAGACAAACAAACAAACACATAAATGTGGAGAGAAGGGCAGTGCGCGCAGGAGCAAAGGTAAACAGCAGACAGACCTGAATCCTTATCTTTACAAGGTCGACCTCAGAACTTTGTTCAGTTTGTTCTCGGTGTAAGGATAATGGAAAGAAGGGCAGGAAACTGGTCGACTTCATTTAAATAAACAAATAAAATATAAGATAAACTCTCAGGAATAGATAAATAATAACAAAAAATTGTAAAGTGGAGAAAGCGAGAGCGCGCGAATGCACTCAAGCAAACACAAACAGCACAGCACGATGCGTATTTTTTTTAAAAATTGACAAAATAAATCAAAAATAAATCAAAAATAAAAATAAGTGGAAAAGGCGAGAGTGCGCGAGCACACAGGAGCAAAGACAAGCAGCGCAGCTTGATGCATAGTAAAAAAAATAATAAATAGACAACTGGTCGACCTCATTAGAAATAAAAACCCAAAAGATTAGATAGACAAACAAACAAACACATAAATGTAGAGAGATGGGCAGTGCGCGCAGGAGCAAAGGTAAGCAGCAGACAGACCTGAATCCTTATCTTTACAAGGTCGACCTCACTCAGAACTTTGTTCAGTTTGTCTGGGTGACGGACAATGGAAGGAAGGGCAGGCAACTGGTCGACTTCATTTAAATAAACAAATAAAAATAAGATAAACACTCAGGAATAGATAAATAATAACAAAAAATTGTAAAGTGGAGAAAAGCGAGAGCTCGCGAATGCACTCAAGCAAACACAAACAGCACAGCACGATGCGTATTGTTTTTTAAAATTCACAAAATAAATCAAAAATAAATCAAAATAAAAATAAGTTTAAAAGGCGAGAGTGGGCCGAGCACACAGGAGCAAAGACAAGCAGCGCAGCTTGATGCGTAGTAAAAAAAATAATAAATAGACAACTGGTCAACCTCATTAGAAATAAAAACCCAAAATGATTAGATAGACAAACAAACAAACACATAAATGTGGAGAGAAGGGAGTGCGCGCAGGGGCAAAGGTAAACAGCAGACAGACCTGAATCCTTATCTTTACAAGGTCGACCTCAGAACTTTGTTCAGTTTGTCTCGGTGACGGATATGGAAGGAAGGGCAGGCAACTGGTCGACTTCATTTAAATAAACAAATAAAAAATAAGATAAACTCTCAGGAATAGATAAATAATAACAAAAAAATTGTAAGTGGAGAAAGCGAGAGCGCGCAAATGCACTCAAGCAAACACAAACAGCACAGCACGATGTGTATTTTTTTTTAAATTGACAAAATAAATCAAAAATAAACCAAAAATAAAAATAAGTGGAAAAGGCGAGAGTGCGCGAGCACACGGGAGCAAAGACAAGCAGCGCAGCTTGATGCCTAGTAAAAAAAATAATAAATAGACCACTGGTCGACCTCATTAGAAATAAAAACCCAAAAAGATTAGATAGACAAACAAACAAACACATAAATGTGGAGAGAAGGGCAGTGCGCGCAGTAGCAAAGGTAAACAGCAGACAGACCTGAATCCCTTATCTTTACAAGGTCGACCTCAGAACTTTGTTCAGTTTGTCTCGGTGACGGATAATGGAAGGAAGCGCAAGCAACTGGTCGACTTCATTTAAATAAACAAAGAAAAAATAAGATAAATTCTCAGGAATAGATATATAATAACAAAAAAATTGTAAAGTGGAGAAAGCGAGAGCGCGCGAATGCACTCAAGCAAACACAAGCAGCACAGCACGATGCGTATTTTTTTTTTAATTGACAAAATAAATCAAAAATAAAAATAAGTGGAAAAGGCGAGGAGTGCGCGAGCACACAGGAGCAAAGACAAGCAGCGCAGCTTGATGCGTAGTAAAAAAAATAATAAATAGACAACTGGTCGACCTCATTAGAAATAAAACCCAAAAGATTAGATAGACAAGCAAAAAAACACATAAATGTGGAGGAGAAGGGCAGTGGGCGCAGGAGCAAAGTAAACAGCAGACAGACCTGAATCCTTATCTTTACAAGGTCGATCTCAGAGCTTTGGTTTCAGTTTGTCTCGGTGACGGATATGGAAGGAAGGGCAGGCAACTGGTCGACTTCATTTAAATAAACAAATAAAAAATAAGATAAAACTCTCAGGAATAGATATATAATAACAAAAAAATTGTAAAGTGGAGAAAGCGAGAGCGCGCGAATGCACTCAAGCAAACACAAACAGCACAGCACGATGCGTATTTTTTTTAAATTGACAAAATAAATCAAAAATAAAATAAGTGGAAAAAGCGAGAGTGCGCGAGCACACAGGAGCAAAGACAAGCAGCGCAGCTTGATGCGTAGTAATAAAATAATAAATAGACAACAGGTCGACCCTCATTAGAAATAAAAACCCAAAAGATTAGATAGACAAACAAACAAACACATAAATGTGGAGAGAAGGGCAGTGCGCGCAGGAGCAAAGGTAAACAGCAGACAGACCTGAATCCTTATCTTTACAAGGTCGACCTCAGAACTTTGTTCAGTTTGTCTCGGTGACGGATAATGGAAGGAAGGGCAGGCAACTGGTCGACTTCATTTAAATAACAAATAAAAAATAAGATAAACTCTCAGGAATAGATAAATAATAACAAAAAAAATTGTAAAGTAGAGAAAGCGAGAGCGCGCGAATGCACTCAAGCAAACACAAACAGCACAGCACGATGCGTATTTTTTTTTAATTGACAAATAAATCAAAAATAAATCAAAAATAAAAATAAGTGGAAAAGGCAAGAGTGCGCGAGCACACAGGAGCAAAGACAAGCAGCGCAGCTTGATGCGTAGTAAAAAAAAATAATAAATAGACAACTGTACGACCTCATTAGAAATAAAAACCCAAAAGATTAGATAGACAAACAAACAAACACATAAATGTGGAGAGAAGGGCAGTGCGCGCAGGAGCAAAGGTAAACAGCAGACAGACCTGAATCCTTATCTTTACAAGGTCGACCTCAGAACTTTTGTTCAGTTTGTCTCGTGACGGATAATGGAAGGAAGGGCAGGCAACTGGTCGACTTCATTTAAATAAACAAATAAAAAATAAAGATAAACTCTCAGGAATAGATAAATAATAACAAAAAATTGTAAAGTGGAGAAAGCGAAAGCGCGGTAAATGCACTCAAGCAAACACAAACAGCACAGCACGATGCGTATTTTTTTTTAAAATTGACAAATAAATCAAAAATAAAAATAAGTGGAAAAGGCGAGAGTGCGCGAGCACACAGGAGCAAAGACAAGCAGCGCAGCTTGATGCGTTGTAAAAAAAATAATAATAGACAACTGGTCGATCTCATTAGAAATAAAATCCCAAAAGATTAGATAGACAAACAAACAAACACATGAATGTGGAGAGAAGGGCAGTGCGCGCAGGAGCAAAGGTAAACAGCAGACAGACCTGAATCCTTATCTTTACAAGGACGACCTCAGAATTTTGTTCAGTTTGTCTCGGTGACGGATAATGGAAGGAAGGGCAGGCAACTGGTCGACTTCATTTAAATAAACAAATAAAAAATAAGATAAACTCTCAGGAATAGATAAATAATAACAAAAAATTGTAAAGTGGAGAAAGCGAGAGCGCGGGAATGCACTCAAGCAAACACAAACAGCACAGCACGATGCGTATTTTTTTTTAAAATAGACAAAATAAATCAAAAAATAAAAATAAGTGGAAAAGGCGAGAGTGCGCGAGCACACAGGAGCAAAGACAAGCAGCGCAGCTTGATGCGTAGTAAAAAAAAATATAAATAGACAACTGGTCGACCTCATTAGAATAAAAACCCAAAGATTAGATAGACAAACAAACAAACACATAAATGTGGAGAGAAGGGTCAGTGCGCGCAGGAGCAAAGGTAAACATCAGACAGACCTGAATCCTTATCTTTACAAGGTCGACCTCAGAACTTTGTTGAGTTTGTCTCGGTGGACGGATAATGGAAGGAAGGGCAGGCAACTGGTCGACTTCTTAAAATAAACAAATAAAAAATAAGATAAATTCTCAGGAATAGATAAATAATAACAAAAAAATTGTAAAGTGGAGAAAGCGAGAGCGCGCGAATGCACTCAAGCAAACACAAACAGCATAGCACGATGCGTATTTTTTTTAAAATTGACAAAATAAATCAAAAATAAATCAAAAATAAAAATAAGTGGAAAAGGCGAGAGTGCGCGAGCACACAGGAGCAAAGACAAGCAGGGCAGCTTGATGCGTAGTAAAAAAATAATAAATAGACAACTGGTCGACCTCATTAGAAATAAAAACCCAAAAGATTAGATAGACACACAAACAAACACATAAATGTGGAGAGAAGGGCAGTGCGCACAGGAGCAAAGGTAAACAGCAGACAGACCTGAATCCTTATCTTTACAAGGTCGACTTCAGAACTTTGTTCAGTTTCTCTCGGTGACGGATAATGGAAGGAAGGGCAGGCAACTGGTCGACTTCATTTAAATAAACAAATAAAAAATAAGATAAACTCTCAGGAATCGATAAATAATAACAAAAAAATTGTAAAGTGGAGAAAGCGAGAGCGCGCGAATGCACTCAAGCAAACACAAACAGCACAGCACGATGCGTATTTTTTTTTAAATTGACAAAATAAATAAAAAATAAATCAAAAATAAAAATAAGTGGAAAAGGCGAGAGTGGGAGAGCACACAGGAGCAAAGACAAGCAGCGCAGCTTGATGCGTAGTAAAAAAATAATAAATAGACAACTGGTCGACCTCATTAGAAATAAAAACCCAAAAGATTAGATAGACAAACAAACACATAAATGTGGAGAGAAGGGCAGTGCGCGCAGGAGCAAAGGTAAACAGCAGACAGACCTGAATCCTTATCTTTACAAGGTCGACCTCAGAACTTTGTTCAGTTTGTCTCGGTGACAGATAATGGAAGGAAGGGCAGGCAACTGGTCGACTTCATTTAAATAAACAAATAAAAAATAAGATAAACTCTCAGGAATAGATAAATAATAACAAAAAATTGTAAAGTGCAGAAAGCGAGAGCGCGGGAATGCACTCAAGGAAACACAAACAGCACAGCACGATGCGTATTTTTTTTTAAATTGACAAAATAAATCAAAAATAAATCAAATAAAAATAAGTGGAAAAGGCGAGAGTGCGCGAGCACACAGGAGCAAAGACAAGCAGCGCAGCTTGATGCGTAGTAAAAAAAAAAAATAAATAGACAACTGGTCGACCTCATTAGAAATAAAAACCCAAAAGATTAGATAGACAAACAAACAAACACATAAATGTGGAGAGAAGGGCAGTGCGCGCAGGAGCAAAGGTAAACAGCAGACAGACCTGAATCCTTATCTTTACAAGGTCGACCTCAGAACTTTGTTCAGTTTGTCTCGGTGAAGGATAATGGAAAGAAGGGCAGGAATCTGGTCGACTTCATTTAAATAAACAAATAAAATATAAGATAAACTCTCAGGAATAGATAAATAATAACAAAAAAATTGTAAAGTGGAGAAAGCGAGAGCGCGCGAATGCACTCAAGCAAACACAAACAGCACAGCACGATGCGTATTTTTTTAAAATTGACAAAATAAATCAAAAATAAATCAAAAATAAAAATAAGTGGAAAAGGCGAGAGTGCGCGAGCACACAGGAGCAAAGACAAGCAGCACAGCTTGATGCATAGTAAAAAAAATAATAATTAGACAACTGGACGACCTCATTAGAAATAAAAACCCAAAAGATTAGATAGACAAACAAACAAACACATAAATGTGGAGAGATGGCAGTGCGCGCAGGAGCAAAGGTAAGCAGCAGACAGACCTGAATCCTTATCTTTACAAGGTCGACCTCAGAACTTTGTTCAGTTTGTCTGGGTGACGGACAATGGAAGGAAGGGCAGGCAACTGGTCGACTTCATTTAAATAAACAAATAAAAAATAAGATAAACACTCAGGAATAGATAAATAATAACAAAAAAATTGTAAAGTGGAGAAAGCGAGAGATCGCGAATGCACTCAAGCAAACACAAACAGCACAGCACGATGCGTATTGTTTTTTAAAATTCACAAAATAAATCAAAAATAAATCAAAAATAAAAATAAGTTTAAAAGGCGAGAGTGGGCGAGCACACAGGAGCAAAGACAAGCAGCGCAGCTTGATGCGTAGTAAAAAAAATAATAAATAGACCACTGGTCAACCTCATTAGAAATAAAAACCCAAAAGATTAGATAGACAAACAAACAAACACATAAATGTGGAGAGAAGGGGAGTGCGCGCAGGGGCAAAGGTAAACAGCAGACAGACCTGAATCCTTATCTTTACAAGGTCGACCTCAGAACTTTGTTCAGTTGTCTCGGTGACGGATAATGGAAGGAAGGGCAGGCAACTGGTCGACTTCATTTAAATAAACAAATAAAAAATAAGATAAACTCTCAGGAATAGATAAATAATAACAAAAAAATTGTAAAGTGGAGAAAGCGAGAGCGCGCGAATGCACTCAAGCAAACACAAACAGCACAGCACGATGTGTATTTTTTTTTAAATTGACAAAATAAATCAAAAATAAACCAAAAATAAAAATAAGTGGAAAAGGCGAGAGTGCGCGAGCACACGGGAGCAAAGACAAGCAGCGCAGCTTGATGCGTAGTAAAAAAAATAATAAATAGACCACTGGTCGACCTCATTAGAAATAAAAACCCAAAAGATTAGATAGACAAACAAACAAACACATAAATGTGGAGAGAAGGGCAGTGGCGCGCAGTAGCAAAGGTAAACAGCAGACAGACCTGAATCCTTATCTTTACAAGGTCGACCTCAGAACTTTGTTCAGTTTGTCCTCGGTGACGGATAATGGAAGGAAGCGCAAGCAACTGGTCGACTTCATTTAAATAAACAAAGAAAAAATAAGATAAATTCTCAGGAATAGATAAATAATAACCAAAAAAATGTAAAGTGGAGAAAGCGAGAGCGCGGCGAATGCACTCAAGCAAACACAAGCAGCACAGCACGATGCGTATTTTTTTTTTAATTGACAAAATAATTCAAAAATAAAAATAAGTGGAAAAGGCGAGAGTGCGCGAGCACACAGGAGCAAAGACAAGCAGCGCAGCTTGATGCGTAGTAAAAAAAATAATAAATAGACAACTGGTCGACCTCATTAGAAATAAAAACCCAAAAGATTAGATAGACAAACAAAAAACACATAAATGTGGAGAGAAGGGCAGTGGGCGCAGGAGCAAAGGTAAACAGCAGACAGACCTGAATCCTTATCTTTACAAGGTCGATCTCAGAGCTTTGTTCAGTTTGTCTCGGTGACGGATAATGGAAGGAAGGGCAGGCAACTGGTCGACTTCATTTAAATAAACAAATAAAAAATAAGATAAACTCTCAAAAATAGATAAATAATAACAAAAAAATTGTAAAGTGGAGAAAGCGAGAGCGCGCGAATGCACTCAAGCAAACACAAACAGCACAGCACGATGCGTATTTTTTTTTAAATTGACAAAATAAATCAAAAATAAAAATAAGTGGAAAAAGCGAGAGTGCGCGAGCACACAGGAGCAAAGACAAGCAGCGCAGCTTGATGCGTAGTAAAAAAAATAATAAATAGACAACTGGTCGACCTCATTAGAAATAAAAACCCAAAAGATTAGATAGACAAACAAACAAACACATAAATGTGGAGAGAAGGGCAGTGCGCGCAGGAGCAAAGGTAAACAGCAGACAGACCTGAATCCTTATCTTTACAAGGTCGACCTCAGAACTTTGTTCAGTTTGTCTCGGTGACGATAATGGAAGGAAGGGCAGGCAACTGGTCGACTTCATTTAAATAAACAAATAAAAAATAAGATAAACTCTCAGGAATAGATAAATAATAACAAAAAAATTGTAAAGTAGAGAAAGCGAGAGCGCGCGAATGCACTCAAGCAAACACAAACAGCACAGCACGATGCGTATTTTTTTTTTAAATTGACAAAATAAATCAAAAATAAATCAAAAATAAAAATAAGTGGAAAAGGCAAGAGTGCGCGAGCACACAGGAGCAAAGACAAGCAGCGCAGCTTGATGCGTAGTAAAAAAAAATAATAAATAGACAACTGTACGACCTCATTAGAAATAAAAACCCAAAAGATTAGATAGACAAACAAACAAACACATAAATGTGGAGAGAAGGGCAGTGCGCGCAGGAGCAAAGGTAAACAGCAGACAGACCTGAATCCTTATCTTTACAAGGTCGACCTCAGAACTTTGTTCAGTTTGTCTCGGTGACGGATAATGGAAGGAAGGGCAGGCAACTGGTCGACTTCATTTAAATAAACAAATAAAAAATAAGATAAACTCTCAGGAATAGATAAATAATAACAAAAAAATTGTAAAGTGGAGAAAGCGAAAGCGCGGTAATGCACTCAAGCAAACACAAACAGCACAGCACGATGCGTATTTTTTTTTTAAAATTGACAAAATAAATCAAAAATAAAAATAAGTGGAAAAGGCGAGAGTGCGCGAGCACACAGGAGCAAAGACAAGCAGCGCAGCTTGATGCGTGGTAAAAAAAAATAATAAATAGACAACTGGTCGATCTCATTAGAAATAAAATCCCAAAAGATTAGATAGACAAACAAACAAACACATGAATGTGGAGAGAAGGGCAGTGCGCGCAGGAGCAAAGGTAAACAGCAGCACAGACCTGAATCCTTATCTTTACAAGGACGACCTCAGAATTTTGTTCAGTTTGTCTCGGTGACGGATAATGGAAGGAAGGGCAGGCAACTGGTCGACTTCATTTAAATAAACAAATAAAAAATAAGATAAACTCTCAGGAATAGATAAATAATAACAAAAAATTGTAAAGTGGAGAAAGCGAGAGCGCGGGAATGCACTCAAGCAAACACAAACAGCACAGCACGATGCGTATTTTTTTTAAAATAGACAAAATAAATCAAAAATAAAAATATGTGGAAAAGGCGAGAGTGCGCGAGCACACAGGAGCAAAGACAAGCAGCGCAGCTTGATGCGTAGTAAAAAAAAATAATAAATAGACAACTGGTCGACCTCATTAGAAATAAAAACCCAAAAGATTAGATAGACAAACAAACAAACACATAAATGTGGAGAGAAGGTCAGTGCGCGCAGGAGCAAAGGTAAACATCAGACAGACCTGAATCCTTATCTTTACAAGGTCGACCTCAGAACTTTGTTGAGTTTGTCTCGGTGACGGATAATGGAAGGAAGGGCAGGCAACTGGTCGACTTCTTTAAATAAACAAATAAAAAATAAGATAAATTCTCAGGAATAGATAAATAATAACAAAAAATTGTAAAGTGGAGAAAGCGAGAGCGCGCGAATGCACTCAAGCAAACACAAACAGCATAGCACGATGCGTATTTTTTTTAAAATTGACAAAATAAATCAAAAATAAATCAAAAATAAAAATAAGTGGAAAAGGCGAGAGTGCGCGAGCACACAGGAGCAAAGACAAGCAGGGCAGCTTGATGCGTAGTAAAAAAAATAATAAATAGACAACTGGTCGACCTCATTATAGAAATAAAAACCCAAAAGATTAGATAGACAAACAAACAAACACATAAATGTGGAGAGAAGGGCAGTGCGCACAGGGAGCAAAGGTTAAACAGCAGACAGACCTGAATCCTTATCTTTACAAGGTCGACTTCAGAACTTTGTTCACTTTCTCTCGGTGACGGATAATGGAAGGAAGGGCAGGCAACTGGTCGACTTCATTTAAATAAACAAATAAAAAATAAGATAAACTCTCAGGAATCGATAAATAATAACAAAAAAATTGTAAAGTGGAGAAAGCGAGAGCGCGCGAATGCATCAAGCAAACACAAACAGCACAGCACGATGAGTATTTTTTTTAAATTGACAAAATAAATCAAAAATAAAAATAAGTGGAAAAAGCGAGAGTGCGGCGAGCACACAGGAGCAAAGACAAGCAGCGCAGCTTGATGCGTAGTAAAAAAAATAATAAATAGACAACTGGTCGACCTCATTAGAAATAAAAACCCAAAAGATTAGATAGACAAACAAACAAACACATAAATGTGGAGAGAAGGGCAGTGCGCGCAGGAGCAAAGGTAAACAGCAGACAGACCTGAATCCTTATCTTTACAAGGTCGACCTCAGAACTTTGTTCAGTTTGTCTCGGTGACGGATAATGGAAGGAAGGGCAGGCAACTGGTCGACTTCATTTAAATAAACAAATAAAAAATAAGATAAACTCTCAGGAATAGATAAATAATAAAAAAAAAATTGTAAAGTGGAGAAAGCGAGAGCGCGCGAATGCACTCAAGCAAACACAAACAGCACAGCACGATGCGTATTTTATTTAAAATTGACAAAATAAATCAAAAATAAATCAAAAATAAAAATTAGTGGAAAGGCGAGAGTGCGCGAGCACACAGGAGCAAAGACAAGCAGCGCAGCTTGATGCGTAGTAAAAAAAATAATAAATAGACAACTGGTCGACCTCATTAGAAATAAAAACCCCAAAAGATTAGATAGACAAACAAACAAAGACATAAATGTGGAGAGAAGGGCAGTGCGCGCAGGAGCAAAGGTAAACAGCAGACAGACCTGAATCCTTATCTTTACAAGGTCGACCTCAGAACTTTGTTCAGTTTGTCTCGGTGACGGATAATGGAAGGAAGGGCAGGCAACTGGTCGACTTCATTTAAATAAACGAATAAAAAATAAGATAAACTCTCAGGAATAGATAAATAATAACAAAAAAATTGTAAAGTGGAGAAAGCGAAAGCGCGGTAATGCACTCAAGCAAACACAAACAGCACAGCACGATGCGTATTTTTTTTTTAAAATTGACAAAATAAATCAAAAATAAAAATAAGTGGAAAAGGCGAGAGTGCGCGAGCACACAGGAGCGAAGACAAGCAGCGCAGCTTGATGCGTGGTAAAAAAAATAATAAATAGACAACTGGTCGATCTCATTAGAAATAAAATCCCCAAAAGATTAGATAGACAAACAAACAAACACATGAATGTGGAGAGAAGGGCAGTGCGCGCAGGAGCAAAGGTAAACAGCAGACAGACCTGAATCTTATCTTTACAAGGACGACCTCAGAATTTTGTTCAGTTTGTCTCGTGACGGATAATGGAAGGAAGGGCAGGCAACTGGTCGACTTCATTTAAATAAACAAATAAAAAATAAGATAAACTCTCAGGAATAGATAAATAATAACAAAAAATTGTAAAGTGGAGAAAGCGAGAGCGCGGGAATGCACTCAAGCAAACACAAACAGCACAGCACGATGCGTATTTTTTTTTTAAATAGACAAAATAAATCAAAAATAAAAATAAGTGGAAAAGGCGAGAGTGCGCGAGCACACAGGAGCAAAGACAAGCAGCGCAGCTTGATGCGTAGTAAAAAAAATAATAAATAGACAACTGGTCGACCTCATTAGAAATAAAAACCCAAAAGATTAGATAGACAAACAAACAAACACATAAATGTGGAGAGAAGGTCAGTGCGCGCAGGAGCAAAGGTAAACATCAGACAGACCTGAATCCTTATCTTTACAAGGTCGACCTCAGAACTTTGTTGAGTTTGTCTCGGTGACGGATAATGGAAGGAAGGGCAGGCAACTGGTCGACTTCTTTAAATAAACAAATAAAAAATAAGATAAATTTCAGGAATAGATAAATAATAACAAAAAAATTGTAAAGTGGAGAAAGCGAGAGCGCGCGAATGCACTCAAGCAAACACAAACAGCATAGCACGATGCGTATTTTTTTTTAAAATTGACAAAATAAATCAAAAATAAATCAAAAATAAAAATAAGTGGAAAAGGCGAGAGTGCGCGGGCACACAGGAGCAAAGACAAGCAGGGCAGCTTGATGCGTAGTAAAAAAAATATAAATAGACAACTGGTCGACCTCATTAGAAATAAAAACCCAAAAGATTAGATAGACAAACAAACAAACACATAAATGTGGAGAGAGGGCAGTGCGCACAGGAGCAAAGGTAAACAGCAGACAGACCTGAATCCTTATCTTTACAAGGTCGACTTCAGAACTTTGGTTCAGTTTCTCTCGGTGTCGGATAATGGAAGGAAGGGCAGGCAACTGGTCGACTTCATTTAAATAAACAAATAAAAAATAAGATAAACTCTCAGGAATCGATAAATAATAACAAAAAAATTGTAAAGTGGAGAAAGCGAGAGCGCGCGAATGCACTCAAGCAAACACAAACAGCACAGCACGATGAGTATTTTTTTTTAAATTGACAAAATAAATCAAAAATAAAAATAAGTGGAAAAAGCGAGAGTGCGCGAGCACACAGGAGCAAAGACAAGCAGCGCAGCTTGATGCGTAGTAAAAAAAATAATAAATAGACAACTGGTCGACCTCATTAGAAATAAAAACCCAAAAGATTAGATAGACAAACAAACAAAACATAAATGTGGAGAGAAGGGCAGTGCGCGCAGGAGCAAAGGTAAACAGCAGACAGACCTGAATCCTTATCTTTACAAGGTCGACCTCAGAACTTTTGTTCAGTTTGTCTCGGTGACGGATAATGGAAGGAAGGGCAGGCAACTGGTCGACTTCATTTAAATAAACAAATAAAAAATAAGATAAACTCTCAGGAATAGATAAATAATAAAAAAAAAATTGTAAAGTGGGAGAAAGCGAGAGGCGCGCGAATGCACTCAAGCAAACACAAACAGCACAGCACGATGCGTATTTTATTTAAAATTGACAAAATAAATCAAAAATAAATCAAAAATAAAAATTAGTGGAAAAGGCGAGAAGTGCGCGAGCACACAGGAGCAAAGACAAGCAGCGCAGCTTGATGCGTAGTAAAAAAAATAATAAATAGACAACTGGTCGACCTCATTAGAAATAAAAACCCAAAAGATTAGATAGACAAACAAACAAAGACATAAATGTGGAGAGAAGGGCAGTGCGCGCAGGGGCAAAGGTAAACAGCAGACAGACCTGAATCCTTATCTTACAAGGTCGACCTCAGACTTTTTTCAGTTTTGTCTCGGTGACGGATAATGGAAGGAAGGGCAGGCAACTGGTCGACTTCATTTAATAAACAAATAAAAAATAAGATAAACTCTCAGGAATAGATAAATAATAACAAAAAAATGTAAAGTGCAGAAAGCGAGAGCGCGGGAATGCACTCAAGGAAACACAAACAGCACAGCACGATGCGTATTTTTTTTTAAATTGACAAAATAAATCAAAAATAAATCAAATAAGAAAATAAGTGGAAAAGGCGAAGAGTGCGCGAGCACACAGGAGCAAAGACAAGCAGCGCAGCTTGATGCGTAGTAAAAAAAAAAAATAAATAGACAACTGGTCGACCTCATTAGAAATAAAAACCCAAAAGATTAGATAGACAAACAAACAAACACATAAATGTGGAGAGAAGGGCAGTGCGCGCAGGAGCAAAGGTAAACAGCAGACAGACCTGAATCCTTATCTTTACAAGGTCGACCTCAGAACTTTGTTCAGTTTGTCTCGGTGAAGGATAATGGAAAGAAGGGCAGGAAACTGGTCGACTTCATTTAAATAAACAAAGAAAATATAGATAAACTCTCAGGAATAGATAAATAATAACAAAAAAATTGTAAAGTGGAGAAAGCGAGAGCGCGCGAATGCACTCAAGCAAACACAAACAGCACAGCACGATGCGTATTTTTTTTAAAATTGACAAAATAAATCAAAAATAAATCAAAAATAAAAATAAGTGGAAAAGGCGAGAGTGCGCGAGCACACAGGAGCAAAGACAAGCAGCGCAGCTTGATGCATAGTAAAAAAAATAATAAATAGACAACTGGTCGACCTCATTAGAAATAAAAACCCAAAAGATTAGATAGACAAACAAACAAACACATAAATGTGGAGAGATGGGCAGTGCGCGCAGGAGCAAAGGTAAGCAGCAGACAGACCTGAATCCTTATCTTTACAAGGTCGACCTCAGAACTTTGTTCAGTTTGTCTGGGTGACGGACAATGGAAGGAAGGGCAGGCAACAGGTCGACTTCATTTAAATAAACAAATAAAAAATAAGATAAACACTCAGGAATAGATAAATAATAACAAAAAAATTGTAAAGTGGAGAAGCGAGAGCTCGCGAATGCACTCAAGCAAACACAAACAGCACAGCACGATGCGTATTGTTTTTTAAAATTCACAAAATAAATCAAAAATAAATCAAAATAAAAATAAGTTTAAAAGGCGAGAGTGGGCGCGCACACAGGAGCAAAGACAAGCAGCGCAGCTTGATGCGTAGTAAAAAAAATAATAAATAGACAACTGGTCAACCTCATTAGAAATAAAAAACCCAAAAGATTAGATAGACAAACAAACAAACACATAAATGTGGAGAGATGGGGAGGTGCGCGCAGGGGCAAAGGTAAACATCAGACAGACCTGAATCCTTATCTTTACAAGGTCGACCTCAGAACTTTGTTGAGTTTGTCTCGGTGACGGATAATGGAAGGAAGGGCAGGCAACTGGTCGACTTCTTTAAATAAACAAATAAAAAATAAGATAAATTCTCAGGAATAGATAAATAATAACAAAAAATTGTAAAGTGGAGAAAGCGGGAGAGCGCGCGAATGCACTCAAGCAAACACAAACAGCATAGCACGATGCGTATTTTTTTTAAAATTGACAAAATAAATCAAAAATAAATCAAAAATAAAAATAAGTGGAAAAGGCGAGAGTGCGCGAGCACACAGGAGCAAAGACAAGCAGGGCAGCTTGATGCGTAGTAAAAAAAATAATAAATAGACAACTGGTCGACCTCATTAGAAATAAAAACCCAAAAGATTAGATAGACAAACAAACAAAAACATAAATGTGGAGAGAAGGGCAGTGCGCGCAGGAGCAAAGGTAAACAGCAGACAGACCTGAATCCTTATCTTTACAAGGTCGACCTCAGAACTTTGTTTAGTTTGTCTCGGTGACGGATAATGGAAGGATGGGCAGGCAACTGGTCGACTTCATTTAAATAAACAAATAAAAAATAAGATAAACTCTCAGGAATAGATAAATAATAAAAAAAATTGTAAAGTGGAGAAAGCGAGAGCGCGCGAATGCACTCAAGCAAACACAAACAGCACAGCACGATGCGTATTTTTTTTTAAAATTGACAAAATAAATCAAAAATAAATCAAAAATAAAAATTAGTGGAAAAGGCGAGAGTGCGCGAGCACACAGGAGCAAAGACAAGCAGCGCAGCTTGATGCGTAGTAAAAAAAATAACTACAATAGACAACTGGTCGACCTCATTAGAAATAAAAACCCAAAAGATTAGATAGACAAACAAACAAAACACATGAATGTGGAGAGAAGGGCAGTGCGCGCAGGAGCAAAGGTAAACAGCAGACAAACCTGAATCCTTATCTTTACAAGGACGACCTCAGAATTTTGTTCAGTTTGTCTCGGTGACGGATAATGGAAGGAAGGGCAGGCAACTGGTCGACTTCATTTAAATAAACAAATAAAAAATAAGATAAACTCTCAGGAATAGATAAATAATAACAAAAAATTGTAAAGTGGAGAAAGCGAGGAGCGCGGGAATGCACTCAAGCAAACACAAACAGCACAGCACGATGCGTATTTTTTTTTTAAAATAGACAAAATAAATCAAAAATAAAAATAAGTGGAAAAGGCGAGAGTGCGCGAGCACACAGGAGCAAAGACAAGCAGCGCAGCTTGATGCGTAGTAAAAAAAATAATAAATAGACAACTGGTCGACCTCATTAGAAATAAAACCCAAAAGATTAGATAGACAAACAAACAAACACATAAATGTGGAGAGAAGGGCAGTGCGCGCAGGAGCAAAGGTAAACATCAGACAGACCTGAATCCTTATCTTTACAAGGTCGACCTCAGAACTTTGTTGAGTTTGTCTCGGTGACGGATAATGGAAGGAAGGGCAGGCAACTGGTCGACTTCTTTAAATAAACAAATAAAAAATAAGATAAATTCTCAGGAATAGATAAATAATAACAAAAAAATTGTAAAGTGGAGAAAGCGAGAGCGCGCGAATGCACTCAAGCAAACACAAACAGCATAGCACGATGCGTATTTTTTTTTAAATTGACAAATAAATCAAAAATAAATCAAAAATAAAAATAAGTGGAAAAGGCGAGAGTGCGCGAGCACACAGGAGCAAGACAAGCAGGGCAGCTTGATGCGTAGTAAAAAAAATAATAAATAGACAACTGGTCGACCTCATTAGAAATAAAAACCCAAAAGATTAGATAGACAAACAAACAAACACATAAATGTGGAGAGAAGGGCAGTGCGCACAGGAGCAAAGGTAAACAGCAGACAGACCTGAATCCTTATCTTTACAAGGTCGACTTCAGAACTTTGTTCAGTTTCTCTCGGTGACGGATAATGGAAGGAAGGGCAGGCAACTGGACGACTTCATTTAAATAAACAAATAAAAAATAAAATAAACTCTCAGGGAATCGATAAATAATAACAAAAAATTGTAAAGTGGAGAAAGTGAGAGCGCGCGAATGCACTCAAGCAAACACAAACAGCACAGCACGATGAGTATTTTTTTTAAATTGACAAACATAAATCAAAAATAAAAATAAGTGGAAAAAGCGAGAGTGCGCGAGCACACAGGAGCAAAGACAAGCAGCGCAGCTTGATGCGTAGTAAAAAAAATAATAAATAGACAACTGGTCGACCTCATTAGAAATAAAAACCCAAAAGATTAGATAGACAAACAAACAAAAACATAAATGTGGAGAGAAGGGCAGTGCGCGCAGGAGCAAAGGTAAACAGCAGACAGACCTGAATCCTTATCTTTACAAGGTCGACCTCAGAACTTTGTTCAGTTTGTCTCGGTGACGGATAATGGGAAGGAAGGGCAGGCAACTGGTCGACTTCATTTAAATAAACAAATAAAAAATAAGATAAACTCTCAGGAATAGATAAATAATAAAAAAAAAATTGTAAAGTGGAGAAAGCAGAGAGCGCGGCGAATGCACTCAAGCAAACACAAACAGCACAGCACGATGCGTATTTTATTTAAAATTGACAAATAAATCAAAATAAATCAAAAATAAAAATTAGTGGAAAAGGCGAGAGTGGCGCGAGCACACAGGAGCAAAGACAAGCAGCGCAGCTTGATGCGTAGTAAAAAAAATAATAAATAGACAACTGGTCGACCTCATTAGAAATAAAAACCCAAAAGATTAGATAGACAAACAAACAAAGACATAAATGTGGAGAGAAGGGCAGTGCGCGCAGGAGCAAAGGTAAACAGCAGACAGACCTGAATCCTTATCTTTACAAGGTCGACCTCAGAACTTTGTTCAGTTTGTCTCGGTGACGGATAATGGAAGGAAGGGCAGGCAACTGGTCGACTTCATTTAAATAAACAAATAAAAAATAAGATAAACTCTCAGGAATAGATAAATAATAACAAAAAAATTGTAAAGTGGAGAAAGCGAAAGCGCGGTAATGCACTCAAGCAAACACAAACAGCACAGCACGATGCGTATTTTTTTTTTAAAATTGACAAAATAAATCAAAAATAAAAATAAGTGGAAAAGGCGAGAGTGCGCGAGCACACAGGAGCAAAGACAAGCAGCGCAGCTGATGCGTGGTAAAAAATAATAATAAATAGACAACTGGTCGATCTCATTAGAAATAAAATCCCAAAAGATTAGATAGACAAACAAACAAACACATAAATGTGGAGAGAAGGGCAGTGCGCGCAGGAGCAAAGGTAAACAGCAGACAGACCTGAATCCTTATCTTTACAAGGTCGACCTCAGAACTTTGTTCAGTTTGTCTCGGTGACGGATAATGGAAGGAAGGGCAGGCAACTGGTCGACTTCATTTAAATAAACAAATAAAAAATAAGATAAACTCTCAGGAATAGATAAATAATAACAAAAAAATTGTAAAGTAGAGAAAGCAAGCGCGCGGCGAATGCACTCAAGCAAACACAAACAGCACAGCACGATGCGTATTTTTTTTAAAATTGACAAAATAAATCAAAAATAAATCAAAAATAAAAATAAGTGGAAAAGGCGAGAAGTGCGCGAGCACACAGGAGCAAAGACAAGCAGCGCAGCTTGATGCATAGTAAAAAAAATAATAAATAGACAACTGGTCGACCTCATTAGAAATAAAAACCCAAAAGATTAGATAGACAAACAAACAAACACATAAATGTGGAGAGATGGGCAGTGCGCGCAGGAGCAAAGGTAAGCAGCAGACAGACCTGAATCCTTATCTTTACAAGGTCGACCTCAGAACTTTGTTCAGTTTGTCTGGGTGACGGACAATGGAAGGAAGGGCAGGCAACTGGTCGACTTCATTTAAATAAACAAATAAAAAATAAGATAAACTCTCAGGAATAGATAAATAATAACAAAAAAATTGTAAAGTAGAGAAAGCGAGAGCGCGCGAATGCACTCAAGCAAACACAAACAGCACAGCACGATGTGTATTTTTTTTTAAATTGACAAAATAAATCAAAATAAACCAAAAATAAAAATAAGTGGAAAAGGCGAGAGTGCGCGAGCACACGGGAGCAAAGACAAGCAGCGCAGCTTGATGCGTAGTAAAAAAAATAATAAATAGACCACTGGTCGACCTCATTAGAAATAAAAACCCAAAAGATTAGATAGACAAACAAACAAACACATAAATGTGGAGAGAAGGGCAGTGCGCGCAGGAGCAAAGGTAAACAGCAGACAGACCTGAATCCTTATCTTTACAAGGTCGACCTCAGAACTTTGTTCAGTTTGTCTCGGTGACGGATAATGGAAGGAAGGGCAGGCAACTGGTCGACTTCATTTAAATAAACAAATAAAAAATAAGATAAACTCTCAGGAATAGATAAATAATAAAAAAAAATTGTAAAGTGGAGAAAGCGAGAGCGCGCGAGATGCACTCAAGCAAACACAAAACAGCACAGCACGATGCGTATTTTATTTAAAATTGAGAAAATAAATCAAAAATAAATCAAAAATAAAATTAGTGGAAAAGGCGAGAGTGCGCGAGCACACAGGAGCAAAGACAAGCAGCGCAGCTTGATGCGTAGTAAAAAAAATAATAAATAGACAACTGGTCGACCTCATTAGAAATAAAAACCCAAAAGATTAGATAGACAAACAAACAAAGACATAAATGTGGAGAGAAGGGCAGTGCGCGCAGGAGCAAAGGTAAACAGCAGACAGACCTGAATCCTTATCTTTACAAGGTCGACCTCAGAACTTTGTTCAGTTTGTCTCGGTGACGGATAATGGAAGGAAGGGCAGGCAACTGGTCGACTTCATTTAAATAAACAAATAAAAAATAAGATAAACTCTCAGGAATAGATAAATAATAACAAAAAAATTGTAAAGTGGA